>NW_021318833.1:114773-165562 GCF_001605985.2 Dendrobium catenatum | reverse complement strand
GATTTGAAGCGCACAAATCGAAATTTCTTGAATCTTCCGGGTGCTGAAAGCGATGAAGGTTCGCCTTCTCCAAGGCCAATTTCAACCAAGCTTTCTAAGGAAGAAAACAAAAGCATCATCAAAATTGGAGAAAGGTAAGGATCATAAACCATGTATAAGGATCTTCTATGTTGTTTTGTTAGGGATGCTGGAAACCTAGACGAACATGTGAGAAACTGAATTGCCCACACTAAAGATCAGCTCAAGCGCACACAGGATAAAGGCGGTGAGGAGAAACCTAAGCTAAGGAGGACAAGATGAGTGTATTAAAACATTTTTGGGCGGATTCGGGCATCAGACTCATCGGTAGATCGAACCAGAAGATGGAGAATCAATATTGTGCTTGATGGCAGACGACAATCCTGATCAAGAAGAGCGTATGTTGGAACTTTTTACAGATCAAAGCTTTCTGAAGTTTAGAAAAAACTTCAGTGCATCTACATAGGAAAATTAAAAGAAAACCAATTGCTAGGCTTTGGAAAATTAGAATTCTTTGAACCTACAAATAAGGAAGCATGAAATTTTTAACTAAAGACCATCAAATGATTGATTCAACCTTATGACTTACTTGATGAATTTGATGAGTTAAATTAAATCATTGTTGAATTAGTTGAAAAGCCATATTGCATTAAAAGTTTTACTACACATCCAGCTTGAATCTGATTTAAAAAGTCTAAAGAGAATGGAGAAAAATTGTAGGAGTAAAATGAAATCTTAAAAAGCACAAATTTGAAGATTCAAAAATGAAATTAGCAAAAATGTTAAGAAAACTAAGAGATGTACACCTACTTTTGATCAATTGCTAAACCTAGGAAGAGGCATTATTACTCAACCACTAATGAAATCCTTTTGGAGTTTAGATGTTTTTCATGTGGCATTTAGGACACAATCTCACACACTTGCACAGTCACCATAGTACACATTGGGTGTGGAGACGCTAAGACGTGCATGACCACAACATTACCAACAATGGCATTGCGTTTTATCTTCATAAGCAAGGAACCAAACCTGCTTGGATATTCCTAAATCTAAAATTTGTAAATTTTCAGGATGGCTCTCACAAAAGGCCCTCGTGAGCAGTATGTGGTACCTGGACATGGAAATGGGCTCTGACAATCATGGACTGGTGATGCCAAACAAGTTTGTTGCTACTAGAGTCTAGGACTGGAGGCAAAGGTTACTCTTAGAGCAACACCAACAAGAAAGGTGGTTAGGCGCAGGTATAATTGGTATTCTTAAGAACGCTTATGCATGTGAAAAATTTTTGCTTGTAGATGGATTGAAGCACAAACTTCTCAGTGC
Organism: Dendrobium catenatum; assembly: GCF_001605985.2. NCBI lineage: Eukaryota > Viridiplantae > Streptophyta > Magnoliopsida > Asparagales > Orchidaceae > Dendrobium > Dendrobium catenatum. The sequence continues at coordinate 164,221 of NW_021318833.1, read as the reverse complement.
ATAGTCCAACTCTGTGACAAAGGCATTATCGTGCAATTTTATTGCACAAATTCTTGCATTGAATTTAAATTAACAACACTATTTTGCAGGGAAGAGGATCTAACAACGTCTACAGCATTGATTTAAAACATTGAATGTGGTGCTTCTTTTTGCTTAAAATTTGATAATGATGATGTCTTGGTATGTGGCACCGGAGACTTTGTCATGCAATGTATGAACCCTTAGAGTAAAGTAGGACCCAAAAAGACCTAGTTAGAGGTGTCCCCAAACATCAAGTTTTGAAAAGACTGACACTTTGTGATGCCTGTCACTAGGAAAAGCAAGTCCACTCCACCTTTCACCCATTAATGGAAATTTAGCACCTCCTAGACCTTTAGAAAGTTCCTTCACATGATTTGTTTGGCCCCGTTCATGCACTGTCCAGGCGGGAGGGTAAAGTCTTACTGTGGATTTGTGTTTGTTCGATGACTACCTCTAGGTTCACCTGGACTAGATTTCTTTCACACTAAAAAATTGATCTTTTTCTTATTTCGAGGCAGTTTAAAACATTTTCTACTTGGATAAAACAAATGCTAGGTTGTAGGAGATTTGACCTACCATAGTGATCATGGGGGAGAGTATTGAGAATGGAAGATTTGGAGATTTTTTGTGGGACAAGGGCGATAAGCCATAATTATTTTAGCTCCTAGGACGCCCTCAGCCAGAACGGGTAGCTGACAGAGGAAGAAATCGACCTTGGGTGGATAGTCGCTAGACCATGCGTTGCTGATGTATATCACTTCCGATAAATACTTAATTGGGCTGAAGCGATTAACACAGCTTGTTATGTGTTTATATGGTTGAATGTTAGAGGTCCCAGGAATTAGAGAAAGACACCCTGTGAGAATCCTAAGGTTAGGACAACCTATCTTCACCTTATGTCCTTTGAGTTAGTAAGGTTTTTTATTCACAAAATGGAAGTTCTCAACTTGAAAAATTTGATCCATAAATCTAATGAAGGAGTATTTCTTGGGAATTCTATTGTTGGAAGTCCTTTTAGGGTGCTGATCAAAGAAATTCTTTGATGTTGGAAGAGACAAAACCCAGTAGTATTTGATGAGTCTGATCTATAGAAACATGGAGTTGAAAAAATATGATGAGGTTGGAGAAGATTTCTAGTGGAAGTAAGAAATCTCTTGGGGAATGGGGTAGAACACCTGAAAGTAATAGAAGGAGTAAGAGAAGTCACCAAGAGTAGAAAATTTTGCAATTTGGATGGAAAGGATGGGGACCTTCAGACACTTTCCTAGTAGATTGAGATAACTGTACATAGCACCCAAAGGATTTGATCCTTAAGGAGACCCTTCTAGTGGAGGTTAAGACTAGACTTAGAGCTTAGGAAGTGAATGGTTAACACTCTGCCTTTATCTCAAATGACTGAACCCACCACATTAACCAAGCCCTTATTTGATGAGTTTTGGAATTTTAGGTCAATTCAAAAAAAGAATGAATCAATTGTAAGGAAATGATGTTGGAGCTTGTAGAAGGGACCTAAGGGACAAAGTGTAGTTGGACAAGGTGGGTCTTAAGAACAAGGTGAATGATCAGAGTGGTAGTGAGGAATAAAACCAAGACTTGGTGGCTAAGGGTATAACCAAATAGAGGGATAGAACTTTGATGGAAACTTTTGCCCCTGTAGCTAGATTGGAAAGCCATTAGGTGTTTAGCCTTTGCGCTGTTATATAAGGATTTAAGCTTTTTCAAATGGATGTAAAGAGTGCTTTTTAAATGGGCGGAAATAAAAGAATATGTGATTGTAGAATAATCCCCCAGGTTGTTGAGAGTTCCCAATTTCCCAAATTATGTTTTTAAATTAAAAGGATTTGTATGGTTTGAGAGGAATTTTTAGATATCTTTGGAGACACAAGGCTTAGGGATTTCGTACCCTAGAACAACACTTTTTTGAGATTATTGGATTTTTTGACTCTGATTTTGCAGGATGCAGGTGGTAGAAAAAGCACTTCAGGAACTTATCAATTCATTGGACAATCGTGGTCTCTGGTCTAGTAGAAGCAAAACTCTGTTGGCACTTTCCACTGCTGAAGTTGAGTACATCGCTCTTGGAAGTTGTGTGGCCCAAGTCGTTTGGTTGAATAACAGTATTAGATTTAGGATTACCTGTAGGCACCATCTCAATCTTTTGTGACAACACTAGTGCCATATGCATATCTAAGAATCCTATCCAACATTCAAGGACTAAGCACATTGACATTAGGCACACTCATTAGAGATCATGTGACTAAGTGAGACATTGAGTAACACCATGTGACAACTGAAAATCAATTGGCTGACATCTTTACTAAACCATTAGCCTTCGACACTTTCAGTTCTTTAAGGACCAGATTTGGGTTGATTACATAACTGCATGAAACTTGATCTTTTAGTTACTTTCTTTGTTTTGTTTTTTTTATTATTTTTTTAGTGTTTTACTTTCTTTTGCTTTTTTTCCTTCTCTTACTTAGTTTTCCAAAATCATCGCTGAAATGATAACATATTCCATACTTTTTTTTTTTAAAATTGTAGTCAATGTGGTTTCATCCCTAATCTCCTAGATGGTAAAAATATTTTGTGATTGTGTCTCTTTCTCTAACCTATTTTCGTGGCATAGTTTTTCTTTTCTAATCAAAATCTATACTCAAATTAAGATTGTTTTGAAATTGAGATCTTTCTTTAGCTTGCTTAAGAAATCTATCTTGTATTTATAATGTTTAAGTTTCTTTGTCACATGCAAGATCCATCTCTCTCGCCTTCAATGCAATTGTTTTCTCCTTCTTCTTCTCACCTGCATCAAGATTTATTTGATTCACCCTTGCTCATAAGCAATAAGTGAGCCAAGTAAGTTATCAGTAGAATAAGTGTTCAAATCCTTAGATTCTGTGATTGCAGTGATTTTAGCATCATATGACAAAGATAAGCATCTCAAAATTTTGTTTACTTTTTCATAGTTTGAAAGTTCTTTTCCTAATGCATGCAGTGAAGTAACTATCTGAGTAAACCTAGTATACATGTCATAAATTGATTCTTGAGGTTTCATTTGAAAAAGTTCGTATTCATGCAAGAGAAAATTCAAACGGGATTGTTTAACTTCATTAGTGCCTTCATAGGTGATACACAATTTATCCCAAATTTCTTTTCCAGTTTTGCAAGTGGAGACACGCATGTAATCCTCAGATTTTAAAGCATAGAAAAAGCAGTTCAAATATTTTGCATTCAATTGAGCTAAATCTCGTTCATCAAAAGTCCATTCGGTAAAAGCAACTTCAATTTTAACACCATTAATTTCATGAGAAGGTGGAGAATAACCTTCTTGAATAAGCATCAACATGCGATAATCAGTAGATTGTAAAAACGTTGACATGCGGGTTTTCCAAAAATCAAAAGGTAGGTTATCGAACAAGGGAGGTCGGGTAATAGAATACCCTTCTGTAGTGTTACGATTCCCAAGGTTAGCCATGGATCAAATTCAAAAAGTTTTCAAACTTAAATTTTCGAATCCCGCTCTGATACCACTTGAAAGTTTGTTAGGGATGTTAAGCCCTATGAACATAGTCCCAAGCTAACCATGAGGGGGATGAATTGGTATTTTAAAAATTTCTTTTCACAAAGAACAAAAATCACATAAACAAAAATCACACCACGAGAAAAATAAATGCGAAAATTAAAACGTGGAAGCTAGAAAACAAGAACATAGAGATTTATAGTGGTTCGATCAACTTGACCTATGTCCACTCCTTGGAGGCACCCTCCAGTATTTCACTACAAAACGTGTCTTTCCTTTAGCCCCCACGACAAGGAAGAGAAGCCCTCACAAGAACCTCCTTTTTGCCATCCTGACAAGGCAGAGAACCTATCTCCTTTTGCTTCCTCCTCAAGCTAGCAGAGAACCACAACCAAAAGCTAACTCCTTACCTCTACCGACCCTTCCACGTATGAGAACTTCTAGACGTAGAAGAAGCAGAGCGATCCTTGAAGTAACCCTTGTGAATCCCCTCACAAGCTCATCCTCACAAGATCCTCTCTCTCTTTCTCTCCTCAAGGCCTTCTCAGGTGAAGGCAGCAGCCAAAGGTTTTTTAAAATGTTGAACGAGAGCTCTTAAATAGAAGAGCTTCAAAGGAGCTCATTAATTGCAAGTTGCCGACAATATCGTCCAGGCCGATATGGACATCGGCCTGGCCGATCAGTACAAATCTGAGAAGATCGGCCAGAGCATCGCTTGAACGCAAACTGGACAATTTAAAATTGTCTTAATCATCCAGGCCGATCTCACAATCGTTCGGCCCATCAGTTCAAATCAGAGGAAAATCGTCCAAAGCATCGCCCTGAATTTGAGCTAGCCGATATTTATCGTCCTGAAGTAATCAAGGTTTTTTGAATAGATCGTCCAGGCCGATCCTGCGATCGTCCAGGATGATATGATCGTATCAATCATCCTTAATTACTCTCTTGATTTCCTGATTAATTAAGGCATAATTTGTGAATATCGTCCAGGCTGATCAATGATCGTCCTGGCCGATAATTTAAAAATACAGTATACCTTAATTGCTTATGGCGGCAACTTCTTTCTATTTTGAGCTTATCGTCCTGGTTGATACACGTATCGTCCAGGCCGATTTGTTAATGACGGCTGCCTTAATTAAGAATCCTTATTTAACTTTCTGTTTTAAGCATGATCGTTCAGGACGATGTAAATATCGTCCTGGCCGATATGAGTAAAAACAGAAATTCTAGGTCTCTCAAGTGTGTGTGTGTCTGTGTGTATAGGGTTACTTAGCATCAGTCTCTTTGATAATTACAAATAGACTCAAGAAGAGAAAAAAACAAAGTACAGACTGACTCAACCCTAGACCTACGCAATCTTGAACTAGCTTCTTTTGTTCGTCTGATCTTTGATTTCTAAAAAGTTAGAATCAACATGCAGTCCAAGAGAATAAATAGTGTTTGTCAATTATCAAAACATAAGTCATAAAAATATATTTGCAACAAGATTTATTTGACTAGGTTGACTAAGTCAACCCATCACTTATTCAACACAAGTCTTCCTTGGTCAAAATTGACTTATTTAGGTCAATTTAAACCTATTCAATGTATTTAATCCTCTCCTTTTTCTCCTATTGTAAACCACATTTAGCGGGTTATTTTACTCCTAATTAACCCTATAGATGATCTCCACCATTGATCATGAGCTTGGGGTTATAAATAGGAGAGCTAGAGCAACATTAGGTGGACCTTTGCTATTTTTCTCTTCCCAAACTCTCTAAGCCTGAGATCTCTCATGTTTGAGCTCCCATCATCTCCCTTCACCTTCTTCCACTCAAATCCACGACCAAACCCCCACCGACAATGAGCTTTCTGACGAACTGAAGGACAAAACATTCCAAGATAATTTCTTTCCAATCCACTGTGTTTCATAATGAATTTTCTTCTACAAATAGGAGAGTGGATAGTCTACAAGTGCAACAAGCCATTAAGCAGGTCAAACCATCCATAAACCAAGGTGAAAAGCTCAACCCTAGCCTAGGACAATTAGGATCAAATAGTTTTTCACTTAGCACATTTTAGACAAATCTTTTGCTCCCCCATAATTACTCTTCACGTGTAGAAGTTAGGTTTAAAATTTCATGTTATTTGGTGCACACGATCGAGAGAACGAGCTAAAATATTGTGTTAGGGCTTGGGTTCAGTTTTGCGTGTGGTAAGGGTTGATTCAATAGTTGATTTCTCAATTAACGGATGAGATCTGGTTATTCCATGATTCAAAATGACCGCGGGGTTTTATCCCATGAATCAGTGCTTCTTCTGGAGCAATCAGGATCGTCCACTTGAAATAGTGGAGGATTAGACGCCCTTGAATCCATGCTAACGTGGATAAGTCATTATTGCATTTGCAAAATTTTTGTCACAATCATGTGACAATCATTGCCGGCGGTGTAATAATTGCGTCGCTAGGTAATGATTGGTCGCGATTTATGGGGCCACTCTTGAGCCGACAAGTGGCATCATGAGGCTTTTTCTTTATTTTTATTTATTTTAAATAGTTTTAAATTCTTTTTAACTTATTTAAATTATAAAAATCTAATTTTAATCAAAAAAATATGTTTAAGACATCAAACTATTTATATTTTCAACCACTTAAATTTAAAATTAATTTTAATTAAAAATATTATATATTTTTTAAAATATCATTAAAATAGTAAAATTATTTTATTATTATTATTATTTTAAATCATTGTTTAATATTTTTAACATTACAAAAATAAGTAATTAATATTTCATATAAATATTTTTTAAATTTATAAACATTATTATTTTATTATTTTAAAAAATATCAGTAAATTATTTTGTCATTTAATTCTAAATTAAATAATTATTTTCTTATTTTAAGTATTTTGCTTAATTATTAATGACTTGAATTTTTTGTGTGAGAGAAAGTTCTAGAGAGAGAATCTCTAGATTTCTAGTGAGAGAAAGTTTGCCGCCTAGTTTAAATTTTTATTTTCCGCGGGATTCCCGTGTTCGGTGGTGGAGTTGTAGATGATCGCCGTCGTTGTTCTGCTGGTGTCATGAATTCTCTGCGACCTTACGGATCTCTACATCCCAATGGTAGAGTTTCAATGGTATTGTGATCATAGAAGGAGAAGTACCACCGTGCCGTCAAGTTCTTGTTGAAGGCAAGGGAAAGAACATTATGGTTGAAAGTATGGCTGGGAAGAAGAGTATGGGTGTGAAGAGAAATCCAGGTTTGGCAATTCTTGAATCATCGGCTTCGGATGATTTAAATTTATGTGTTAACAAGTTTTCTGGAGTTCTTGATACGCTTAAGGGGCATAATATCGAAGATCATTTGAATTAGGTGAAGGTTCCAAAGGTAGGTGAAAATGTTGAGGATCAAATTATAGACCCAATGGATGCTGGAGTCAAGAAGAACAAGATGAATGTTATCCCAAGATAGGAGGGTAGGAGTATGGGTGAGGTTGCTGAAGCATGGTCGAAACCGAAGCCAATCAAGATTTCATTCGATCGGGACCAAGTTGAATTTTCAGAGGATGGCAGTGCTGTCAAGTTGAACGCATATATGGAGGCAAATAATTATTAAATTTTGAAGAATTTGGTGGTAATTAAAGTGTTGGGTAATAATGTACCATTTTTGGTTTGCAACACAGAATTGAGGAGGCAATGGAGCAAATTCGATGGATTTCACTTGACGTCTATTAGTATGAACCAAATTTTGTGTTCATTCCAGACGAGTGAGGTGGTAGAAGAAATTCTAAACAGTGGACCTTGGTATATGAACGGGTTCATTGTCAGTATGGATAGGTGGTCTGCAGCATTTGATCCAAATATGTTTAAAGGAGTTTCTGCTCCTGTTTGGATTAGACTTCCGTGTCTACCTCTGTATTACTGGGATGAGGATAATATCGCAAGAATTGCTTCTTGCTTGGGGACGCCAATGTACATTGAAGGCAATACATTTCACTAGGGTAAACAAGAGTTTGCCCATGTATGTGTGACGATAGATATGGAGAAGAAACTACTGAATGGTGTTTGGGTGGATGGCTCAGCTGGAAGGTTCTTCTAACGGGTGGAGTATGAGAAAATTGATCTTCTCTGTTATCAGTGTGGTAGAGTAAGCCATGATAGAAAGATCTGTCCAGAAAATGTAACCATTGGAATACAGGATCAAGCATTGAGGAAGACGGATGCAGTAATTGAAAATAGTGAGAAGGTTGTGTCTGGCAGCAAAACTTCTGTGATTAGATCCGAATATGGTCCTTGGATCATATGGTCCTTGGATCCATGTTCATTTCAAAAATAAGAGAGGTAACAGAGGTAATGTTATTGGAAAAGGAATGAATGCCAATGGGTGTAACAATGCTATCAGGGGAAATGTTAATAAGAAGGTCAATGTGCAGAAGGAAATCAAGGTGGTGGATGAGGAGGTTGTTGATGTTGGAAAAACTGTCCTGGTTCCAGGAGTTTATTCTGAAATTGAGAATTCTGTTGGGGATAAGAATTCAGATACTCTTTTAACCAATAGATTTGCAGTTCTGGGTGATAGTATTGAAGAAGAAGGTATTGGAAATCATACAAAAATTGATAGAATAGAAGAAGGAGGTTTGGAAATTATGGATCCAAATGTCAGTAACAGTGGTTTAGGTTCCTATAGTGGTGCTGCCAAGTTTAAGCTATCCAAGGAATTGAGATCATTAGGGCCTGTTGAACTTGACTATAAGAAACAGAAGAGGGATGGTAGGTTGAACCCCAAGGATGGGGAGAGACCATCTGTACTTGTTTAATGTCATCCATTCTTTTTTGGAATTGTAGGGGGGCTAGGAAAAAAGAGGCTTCCCTATACTTGAAGGACATTGTTAAAGATCATAATGTTTATTTTATTGGGCTTATGGAGACCAAATTGTCTAGCATTGATAGAAGGGATGTTGACTATCTTATTGGGAATGAATGGGAGTATTTTCATTACCCTGTTGTTGGTACATCAGGAGGTATTTTGGTGTTATGGAACAGGAAATTGGTGTCTTTTGAGGTTATGGAGACATCATCACAAGCCATTTTTGGTAGTATGTCAGTTCCCATCTTGGGAACTTGGAGAGTTGCCATGGTTTACGGGAGTAGATGTTGTAAGGAAATGGGGAGCCTGTGGAAGAAACTTCAGGAGTGTATGGAGGATTCAATTCCTTCCATTATGGGAGGGGATTTTAATTGCATCATTAACAAGGAGGAGAAGAGAGGAGGCAAGAGGTTATTGTTTTCAAAAGGACCTAGGGAGATGAAGAGCTTTATGGTGAATTCAGATTTTCATGATATTGGAAGTGTTGAACCAAGGCTTACTTGGTGTAATAACAAAGAGGGCACCTTGTAGATTTGGGAGAGGTTGGACAGATGTATGTTAAATTTGGCTACTATTCAAAAGCTTCCAGTTGCTACTATCAAGCATCTTGCTAGAGTGGTGTCTGACCACAGTCCTATTGTTCTGAATATGAGAGATAAAGTGTAGTTCAAGGCTAAAACCTTTAAGTTTGAGGACACTTGGAGATCTTACCCATCAACTAAGAGTGTTGTTTATCACTCTCGGAAGAAGAATGACTTTGGTGATGAGTATATGATATTGCAAACAAAGCTCAACCGTACTTTAAAGGCACTATTTTTTTGGAATAAGAATAAGTGCAAAGATTTGAATTTTTTGAAGGAAAAATTGAAGAAGGAAATCCTTGATCTTCAAAACAAGGAAGCTTTGGGTGATAATTGGTCGATTTATTATAAAAGAAAAAGATAAAAATATTATTACTAAGCAGGATGATCCTAACCCTTCCTCCCAAGAGCAATTTAAGGAGAAAGGAAAAGGCCCTCTACTGGATGTCTACTATAATGTGCTGGCTCATCTATGGAAAATCCCTTCTCTTCTCAACTTCTACGACACTTTAATAATGTCCCCTGACTTGAGAGAGACACTGGTGAAAGCCCTACTCGAACTAGAGTTCTATCAAGCATTCTTTACTTCTGATTATATTAGAGATACATATCATTTTAGAGAGATGTCATGCATTACCTTTTTAGATCATGACCTTCTTTTATGGATTTTTTAGCACAACCATCCCCTATATGTCACTGTTGAAGTCAATAGTTATGAGTTGAACAGGGTCATCATCGACCAAGGGTTTTTAATAAACATTCTTACATATGAGACTTTCAAGGGCCTCTTCCTAGGTCACTTGAAGCTTAATTCCTACAAGATTTTATTGAAGGGCTTTAATGACCAAGGCCAGCGCATTCTAGTATCTATTACCCTACCTTTGAAGTTTGTAAATTTCCTAACTAAGGCAAGGTTTCATGTCATTGAGGCTGACACTTCATACAGGACTCTCTTAGGAAGGCTTTGGCCCCAAAAGTATGAAATGATGCTATCTACCTTACACCAATGTATGAATTATATGATGAATGATAACGAGTATACCATCCCTATAGATACCCTACCCTTTTATGTGCATGAGGTCTCTATTTACGATGACTTCGAGTATTATGTACCTCAAAAGTCTGTATACCACTACTTGCCCAATCACTGGTGACACCTACTAGTATAGAGTCACTATTATATAGGGTCCTACATAGTCACCTACACAGGGTCCAATATAATCGTTAGTATAGAGTCCGTCAAAGGTTAGTATTGATGTGGGTGTTTCCGCTACATATTATGATAGAGCTCCTTTTCAATTTGCAGTGAGGCACAATGTTCCCCTAGTAGAGGTAGGGGGATGAGGTAGAGGTAGGGGTAGAGGGTCGACCCGTGAACCATTGAATTACAACACTCAAACTCCTCCTCCCCTATATATTTATACTTCTTATTTGACTATCGAGTCCGACTCTTCAAACAATGAGATGATTAATATCCTTCATCATTCAGTCTCCATCACCTTCGAATTTCATTGGTTATGACTCACTTCCTATATTTAATATATAGTTGATACCTAAGAGTGGATTAGTTGTTGATAGTAGTTCAGAACAAGAAGAATACTTATGACGTCAAACTACTAGTAGACAACCTATTTCCCATCAAATATGTGGAATAAGAGATGATGATTCCCATCAAAGAACTTCTGACACTCCTTCCACTAGTGCTAGTAGTCATTATAGACTAGCGAGCACCCTAGGCCTCCACTGTACGAGACATTCGGGCCAGTACGGTCAATGGAGTGTGGCTTTTTATCCCATGGTATAGGTGCCCCACTAGGTCCAAGGAGTCAGGTGTCAATTGAGATTGGTATGGATATAGAGGTTACGAGAATCTCTCATTACTTTTTTACTATTATAGAGGATTATGTAGAGTGGGGTCTCATTCATTCTACTTAGTCCGAAGGATAAGCTCTACAGCAAGCCCGTATTTGGTGACCTCATTTCCCTCAAACCCTAGAAGGTGTAGGTTATATGGGGCAGAGTTAGTCTACTTGTGCCATCATTCATATTATCTCTCATTCTTATTTGGTTGTTTCTCCCTTACTAATGAAGAAGACCCGGATAAATTATTATGCTTGAGTTTAGCACATCACAGGAGGAACCTCCCTACCTCTTGTAAATGTTCCTCTATATATTTACCCCCTGAAAGGAGCCCTCTTACTTTTTGGTAGTCTGTGATGCCAAGTCAATTTATCCTCTACCAAACAATGTTCGTTATAAAGAGTATAAGGTCATCCTTAAAGGTGATATGCTAATATGCCGTAGAGATATTAGTGCTTATCTCTGTGTATACCAACCATATTAGTGCTAGTACATAAAATCCTTAATTTGTCCCCTCCTCGAGATGATTTGTTTATCACCCAGTTTCACTTGTCACCCCCAAGCATGATCTGAGAATCAAAACCAATAATTCAAACCTTTCTAAGAGGTGATATTGGATCCATACCCACCTAGATTAATTAGGTGTGGTAATGATGTTCCAATGTCCTTAATTTAAATCCATTATCTATAGTGATACTAGGCCTATACACACCTAGGTTAATCAGGAGTGGTGATGTTGATCAAATGCCCTTAATTCAAATCCTTTTTTAATAAGTGATACTAGGTCTATGCCCACTTATATTAATCAGGTGTGGTGATATTGATAAAATATCCCTATATGAATTCCTTTTCCCTACCAGTCTTGGTATGATATCTGTTCTATCTAGTTTTGCTTGTCTCCCCTAAGTGTGGTCTAGGATATCAAAACCATTAATTCAAAACTCTTTTTGAAATGACATTTTGGATCCATACCAACCCACATTAATTGGGAGTGGTAGTGTTGATCCATTATCAATATATAAATTTCATTCTTATATTAATTTTTTTATGATTGTGCTTCCCAATTTCATTCATGTGGTGAGAGTGGCCTAGGTTATAAAAGCCAACCATATCCCCCTCTTTCTGCTACTTTTAATCTTTTGATAAAGCTTCTTAAGGAATTTCACTAGCACTTGAATACCCTTGGCCATGATATTTTGTCCTCAGTTTCGAAACTCTTAAATAACTTTTTCCCTAAAAGTTCTTACAATTACCTTTACTTTCTCCCTCACATCCATACATAAATCTGTGTCAGGTTAAGGTTGAGGTGACTTTCTCCTTTTATCCAAATACCTCAATTAGGTCAGGCAAGTTCTTGTTGCTTACTTACTTACTTGGTGGGGTGCCCGATAGAGTCCCTGAGAGGCCTCCCCCCCACCTAAATTACCCTTACTTTCTCCTGCACATCCCTACGCAAATTTGTGTCAGGTCGATGTTGAGGTGACTTTCACCATTTATCCTATCGCCTTGATAGGGTCAGGCAAGTAGTTCGGCCACTTACTTAATTACCTAGGGGGGTGCCCGATAGAGCCCCTAGGAGGCATACCCCACCACCTTGACTCTTTATTCACATGGTTGAAATGTTCAAGTGAGTATTTAGCCTATCTATATTTGTTAAGCTGAAATGGTAAGGCAAACGTAGAGAATTACCTAGTTGAGAGAGCCCAGTAAAGTCCCTGAGCGGCATTCCTCACCACCTTTTACTTATCTGATGCCCTGCTGAGATCAAACAGACAGAGCCTGAATCTTTATTCAATTGGTTAAAAAGAACAAGTGAGTATCGAGCCCATCTATTTTTGCTTAACTAAAATGGTAAGGTAAATGTAGAGAATTACCCTATTGAGAGAGCCCAACAGAGTCCCTAGGAGGCACACTCCACCACCTTGACTTGTTATTCACTTGGTTGAAATGATCAAGTACACATCGAGCCCATCTATATTTGTCAAGCTAAAATGCCAAGGAAGATATAAAGAATTACCTGATTGAGAAAGCTCAACAGAGTCCTTAGGAGGCATTCCTCACCATTTTTCTTCTCGGATGTCCTGTTGTGATCAGGCAGGCGTCAAACCCTAACTCTTTATTCACTTGATTGAAATGATCAAGTGGGCATCAAGTCCATCTATGTCAGCTCAACTGAAATGGTAAGGCATATGTAGAGAATTACCTGGTTGAGGGTACCCGACAGAGCCACTAGGAGGCACACCCCACCACCTTGACTCGTTATTGACTTAGTTGAGATGATCAAGTAGACAATGAGCCCATCTATATTTATCAAGCTAAAATGACAAAGCAGATGTAGAGAATTATCCATTTATGACAGGCCGATAGAGTCCCTATGAGGCATTCCTTGACACTTTTTTTCTATGATGCCTTATTGCGATCAGGCAGGTGTCAGACCCTAACCCTTTATTTTCTTGATTGAAATGATCAAATGGAAATCAATCACATCTATGTTTGCTAGACTAAAATGGTAAGTCATGCGTAGAGAATTACCTTATTGGGGTGCCAGATAGAGCCCCCGGGAGGCACACCTCATCACCCTGACTCATTATGCACTTAATTTAAATGATCAAGTAGACATCTAGCCCATCAATATTTGCCAAGCTAAAATGGCAAGGCAGATGTAGAGAATTACTTGATTGAGAGAGCCCGACAGTCTCTAGGAGGTATTCCTCACCACCTTTTTCTTTTATAATGCCTTGTTGTTATCAAGCAAGCATCAGACCTTGACTCTTTATTTGCTTAGTTGAAATGACCAAGTAAGTATGAGCCCATCTATATTTGCTAAGCTAAAATGGCATGGCAGATATAGAGAATTACTTTATTGAGAGAGCCTAATAAAGCCCCTGGAAGGCATTCCGCACCACCCATTTTTACCTTCTATCCTACTATTTTGATAAGATCATGAAGATAGTTTGTCTACTCTAATACTTAACTTTGGTTCATTCCTCAGCTCTACCCTTGCTATAGGGTAAGGATAGGAGAGGATCCCCCTACTTGATCACCATTCGATGATCTTTTACTTAACTACTTTACATTTTGTACTCTCCTAGGTTTTGCACTTATTATAGGGTAAGGCCAGGAGAGGATTCCCCTACTTTTGCATATTTTGGTGATCTTTCACTTATGTTCCTTACTCTACTTCTTTTGTCACATTTGATCAATGATAACACGAGCGTCTCACTAATTTGTTTGCTGCTCTAGTTGGGGGTCTATTTATTGACCTTATTTTCTCCAAGCCATTAGGTCAAGGAGTTTGACTTGGTCAAACTAACCAAGATAGGCCCCAAGACTATCTCCCTTGTGTTCATTGGGTTAAAAAAATTTTACTAAGCCTAGACCTGTGCCCTAGGTCAACCTGGGTTGACCCAAATTGACCCAATACCCTCTCCCTTCATTTTAAATCAAATCTAAAGCTTCTTATATTCAATTCTCACATCCAATGGACTTAATGGGTCAGACCTAACCCATTGGGCCATGGCCTAAGCCCTAGGCCAACCTGGTTGACCAGGTCAACCGAGTTTAACCCAATTACCCTATTGGGTCAAATCAAGTTCAAATCCAATCTAAGCTCATCCTTGGCTCAATCCCTTTACTTTATAGATTTATTTGACTAGTTTGACCAAGTCAACCCTTAACTTGGAGAACCCAAGTCTTCCTTGGTCAAAATTGACTTATTTAGGCAATCTAAACCTACTCAATGTATTTAATCCTTTTCTTTTTGCTCCCTAATACAAACCATGGCGGGGGGGGGGGCTTTGTTTTACTCTTAATTAACCCTAGAGATGATCTCAACCATTGATCATGAGCTTGGGGTTACAACTAGGGGAGCTAGGGCAAAATTAGGAGGACCTTTGCTATTTTTCTCTTCCCAAGTAACCTAAGCCTGAGATCTCTCATGTTTGAGCTCCCATCATCTCCATTTACATTCTTCGACAGAAATCCACAGCCAAACCCCCGATGGCGGTGAGCATTCCAGCAAATCAAAGGCCAAAATGTTCCAAGATAATTTCCTATCAATCAACTGCATTTTGAAATGCAGTTTCTTCTTCAAATATGAGCGTGGACAATCGATAAGTGCAATATGCCATTAAGCAGATCAAACTATCCATAAATAAAGGTGAAAAGCTCAACCCTAGCCCAGGACACTTAAGATTAAATAGCTTTTATGCAGCACATTTTAGACAGTGCTTTTGCTCCCCCAAGATTGCTCTTCATATATAGATGCTACGTTTAAAATTTCATGTGATTTGGTGCACCTGATTGAGAGAACGAGCCAAAAAATTATGCCATGGCTCGAGTTCAGTTTCACGTGTGGTAAGGGCTGATCTCAACCAATGATTTCTTGAACAACATATGAGATATGGTCATTTCATAATTCATAATGACCATGGGGTTTGATCTCGCATATCAGTGATTTGTCTGGCGCCATCACAAACGTCCGCTCGAAACAACGGAGGATTGAATGGCCCTTAATCCACACTGACGTGAATAATTCATTATCGCGTTCGCGGAATGATTACCACAATCATGAGATATTCATTGACCCCACATAATAATTGTCGACGATCTACGGGGCCAATCCTAGGCCGACAAGTGGCATCTTGAGGCTTTTTCTTTATTTTTAATTATTTTAAATAATTTTAAAGTCTTTTTTAACTTATTTAAATCATAAAATAATCCAACTTTAATCCAAAAAATATATGTAGTATATTAAATTATTCATATTTTCATCTTCTTTAATTTAAAATTTATTTTAAATAAAAATATTATATATTTTTTAAAAAATCATTAAATAAGTAATATAATTATTTTTATTTATTATTATTATTATTATTTTAGATATTTAATTTATTTTAATAATAATAAATTATTTTTTAATTAAAATAAATATAATAATATTTTTCTTCAGATGTTTCTATTAATTAAATTAATCAAAATTCTTATTAATTATGTAATTAAATATTTCTAACTTATAAAAATTTTATTTTATTATTTAAAAAATTATTAGAGAACTAATTATGTCATTTAATTCTATATTGAAAAATTATTTTCTTATCTTAAGTATTTTGCTTAATTACTAATTACTTAAACTAGTTAATTATTATTAATAATTTAAAATCAAATTACCCTTCAAAATTAGTAAATTCCTTTTCTTAATTAAATAATTTCAATATCAAAAAATATTTATTTATTTATTTTTAAAATTATCAAATATTTCTTATTTTAAAAATTTTTATTAATTAATTTTATAATATATCTTATATATTATTTAATCATAATTTAATTATTTTCTAAATTTATAAAAATTACTTATCTTATTAAATTATTTTTAAAAATTATAATAATTTTTACTTTTAAATCTAAATTTAATTTATTTTTTTTAAATATTTTCTTATTATTAATAATTTGAATTATTTAATTAATAATTTTAATTTAAAATTCAATTATTTTTCTAAAATTACAAAATTACTTTATTAAATTATGCTAATTACAAAAATTTAACTCTTAAATTATTTTAATTTATTTATGATTTTTAAATATTAATTACTTTAAATTATTTTAAAATACCTTTTTATTACATTAAACTTCAAAATTTCATAACTATTTCGTATTAAATAGTAAAATGCGTATAATACCTTTAAATTTTTAGAAAAATATATTTCTTTATTTAAGAAATATTTTTGGACATTAAAAATTATATTTTTGTTTTATTTCTATACTATTTAAATATTTGACTATTTATATAATATTTAAATAATTATTTTAAATTATAAATTATTTTCAAATATTTTTTATTTTTCTTATTTTGGTGACCAGTGGATCTCTCAAACATTTATAAATGAACTTATTTTAAATTCTATTATTTTCTTATACTTATATATTCATATATTTAATATGTATATATTTTTTAAATTATTTTTGAAATTACCTATATGATTAAATTTCTAATTTTGAGAGATCTACCCTTTGAAATATTAAACATGTTTTGTATACTTGAATATCATTCATGGTGGGTGTATTTGTGGGTAATTGAGTTACATTCATCGACTAATCGCATCAATAAGCGGGCTTAATTACTTATTTTATCATATTTTACATATGTAGGACATATGACCACTTAGCCCAGGCCCTCCTAGATCTTAGGATTGGTGTGTTTATTATTTTTATATATTTTCCTTCATGTTATTCAGTGGTTTGTCTAAAACTTAATTTTAAACCCCTTTTACATAGTGACACCCTAAGGATAATAATTAAAGACCCGTATAGTGAACTTACAAAAAATTTAGGAGCTAGGGTAAACCCCTAATTGAAATGAAACTATAAACACTTAAACTTACTGACATCCTAAACCTCTCAAAATTTTCTAGAAATTTTTAGGACCCCTCAAACCACTTAATTAACAAACCCTAATTTAAACCGTTAATTAGGCCCCGATAACTTCAAAAATCAAAACCCCTAAAATACCCTTGATTAATTAATTTTAATAATTCATTAATCAAAACCCCTAAAATACCCTTAATTAAATAATTTTAATAATTCATTAATTACGCAAAACTTCTAAAATTCATATCTTTGCCTAAGAAACTCTAAATCCAACAAACTCAAAGCCTAACTACTCTACTTAAGGCCTAATATTTAATTAAAATATTAGAACCCCCAATCCTAGCTTGTTTCCAATAGTGACATCTTGGACCACCTTTGCCTAGTATAGAGGATGTAGGACCTTCCAAAATTGGATAATGCAATTTAATCTTCCAAGATCACCACCCTAAGTATTTAAACTAATCCAAAAAAAATAACTAAAATGGACCCTAATTTATTAATTTTTCAACTTTAATCAAAAGTTTCCCTTTTGACCTTTTCAATAAAGTCTAACCCTAGAGAAGTTGAACTAATTACCTTACATAGGACTTATTTAAAAGCCACACAAGACTATTACACACACATATAATTGTTTACTAAGGCAGCACTTCTAGCTCTATGATTAGGATTGATGCTTTATTTTCTTTTTTGTTCTCTGTGATGTGATGATATTATATATGACATGAGTGTTTATTGATTATTCTGATGTGTTTTGATAATTACTGTGATATTTTATTTTATTACTGTACTTGTTCTTCAATTATGATGTGAGGGTTAGACTTCCCATGGGCTAGGGCTATATTTATACTAATCAAATCTTATGTAGGTGGCCACACTCATACAATGCTAAAATAAAGGGGACAGTCATAAGTAAAGCTTTAATACTAACAATGTTTTCTACAGATGCTCCAGAGACTGTGTAGCCCCCTTTAAAATTAAAAGAGTGTGTACAAGCGTGTTTATCTTTTTTGCATAAATATTAACTACTTGGGATGTTATAATTGCTTAAGACTTTTTTTTTTAGGATAACCATGTATGAGAGTCAAAATTTTTTCTTTTAATAATGTAATTTGATGTAATTTATATTGAGTTGTGAAAGTCTTTAAAAGTCCAGCATTTCAAACACTAGGTTCCCAAAGAGAAAAAGAAAGGCCCCCTCTCGGGGAATTTCTTAGTCATTTGGGTACCCTTTTAAAGGACAAATCATACGAGGCCTGAAGGAGATGATCGAAAGGGAGATGATCCAGAGAAGGATGATCCACTCAAAAATGGAGACTTAAAGATGAAATGCCTTACTTTTAGGACTTGCATCATTCATTAGGATTAGAATTCAGGTTGTTGGCTGAGTCTAGCCACCATTATTTTTCTGCAGACCCTAGGTTGTATTTATATGACACTGGTCGTGGACTTTGGACTTTACTTTTTTTTGTTTTCTAGATTTATATTGATGTATTTACTATTAATTGTGTAGTAAAACTTGCCTTCTTCTTCTAGGTTTCTTGCTTGTATGTGTGTGGCCTATTTTCTCTATACTCCTTAAGGACTAAAATATTTTTCTACTCATAATTAAAAATTAATAATTTAAGGCTTCAATAATATAGAAACTTAATGAGATAGGAAACTACCAGAATCATCCAAGGTCGCATGCATATTTTTGCATCTCTCTCCCTCCTTCTATTAAGATACCTCCCCACCAAGGGTAGAGTCTGGATAATCTAGCCTATAAGGATGAAGTGTCAGACCTGGGGAGGCCCAGTCTTTTCTAAAAATTATTTTTATATAAGCCTATTTTTAAAATTTGAAGCATATCTAATTTAGACCGTTTAAATAGCATGCATTACATTAGAAACAAATTTAATTAAAATTTAATTACATTATCTCTAGAAGCATTCACCCTACATAAATCATGGGTCAATTAGGAAACTCTCTAGATGTCAGCCCTACTTCCAAAATACTCAAATTACCTACCCATCTTTCATAAAGATTGGACAGCATAGTTTTTATGTGCTTAGGTGGTTAACTGGCATCTATTTTTAGGCAGGGTATAATCCTAAATGTATTAGTTAAGACACAGGTATTAGTGTTGTATAAAATACAAAACCCACCTTAGATCTAGGATTTGAGGCTACTACAGTGGGTGTCTCGTAGTATGTCTAAATAGTTGATAAGTTCCTTTTCTTTAGGGACTATAAACCCTACCTATCCACGTGTATGATGCCACTTCCATCTTTTCCTTGATATGCTCTGAGTGCATGAGTTTCTCTCTCTTGTCACTACCTTAGTCCCTCCGGATGTTGGTATGAACCCTATATATTGGCTAAGCTGAGTTGAGCCCTTTCTTCCCTTTTGAGTAAAAACTTCTTAGTCCCCCTTTGTGTATTAATCCCCTTTTTGAAAGAATAATATCATATCCTTAATCGAGAGTATTCTCAGGCCCTAAGGTCGAGATATAATTAACCACAGGAGGCTTGTGCCCATGGGAAATAGAACTCCACCGTCAAATAAACCTTACTCGAGCTGATGTATCAGGTGGGGGAAACTCATTGTTACGATCATGTCATATATATTACTACACATCGCGGTGCGATAGTGAGAGCTACTATCCTCAATGGTTAGTCATATGTGCGATCTAATCTACCCTTCTATTGGCCCATTTGCATGAGCGTGTAGGCCTGCGATCATTCCTATCCCTTTGGGTGGTGTGGTCATATACCCTCTGCACTTTACAGCCTGCAATGTCCTTTTAGAGGTTCATAATACTAAAGCCGGTATAGATCTAAAACTTGATGATGTAGCTGCTAAAGAATTAAAGCCTAAAATAGAAGATGCATAAATTTGAAGCTGATGTTGATTCCAAAAAATATTTGAAGAATTCAAAAGAGCATGTTCAACAGAAGATGGAGGATGTTGGGAAAATTTGTGATGTTCTCTCTGCCAATCACAATTCAAAACTAATGATAAATTCTAAGTCTTCTAGTTTTTATAAATGTAATGAGGTTATAAGTTCTTTGTGCTTTAAACAAAAATGCTATAACAAACTTAAATCCTTAGGACCTATTAAAGATATCCAAATGAAGAAGAAAGCTGATTTGAATGCTAGTTGTGGTGGTGGGGTGGGTTCCCCTTTAATTTCTTAATGTCTTCCTTTATTTTTTGGCACCACAGAGGAGCCAAAAAAAGGGAGGCTTCTCTTTATCTTAGGGAGATTGTTAGATATAAGAATATTTTTATATTGGGTTAGTTTAAACCAAATAACCAGTTATTGATATGAGGGAGTTCAATAAGATTATTGGTAAGAATTTGGATTTTTTTTAATCATCCTGTTGAAGGTACTTCTTGAGGTGTTCTTGTTTTATGGAAAAGGGATGAGGTCTTGTTTGATGTCTTAAAAAATTTATTTTAACTAGTTTTTGTAGTAATTCAAATTCCTAATAAGGTTGGTTAGAATGTTGCTACTATTTATGGGAATAAGGACTTGAATGTTAGGGGAGGTTTATGGGATAGTTTTGAGAGGCTTTCTTCAATTCATCTAGCATTTCTTCCAATGTGGGAGGGGATTTTAGTTGTACTCTTTCAAAATAAGATAGAGAGGTGGAAAGATATTTATCTTTTTTGAAGA
Source organism: Dendrobium catenatum (assembly GCF_001605985.2). NCBI lineage: Eukaryota > Viridiplantae > Streptophyta > Magnoliopsida > Asparagales > Orchidaceae > Dendrobium > Dendrobium catenatum. The sequence goes on along the minus strand of NW_021318833.1, from coordinate 143,372 downwards.
CCCTCAGGAGATGAAGTCTTTTAAGGCTAATAATGATTTTCATGATGTAGGTGTCATTGGTCAAACATTTTCTTTATACAACAATAAGGAAGGATCTTCAAGAATATGGGAAATATTGGATACATCTTTTCTCAATTCGATTGCTATTCAATGTGTTCCAATTGCTATGATTATACATCTTGCATAAGTTTCTCCTGATCATATTCCATTACTTTTCAAAATTAGTGACTTCCTTCATCCACTAAAGAAGTTCATCCAATTTGAAGATATTTTGAAATCTTATCTAGCCACATGGAATATTATTCTAAAGTCTTGAAGGAAACTGATTTTGGTACCAATGCTGAAAATCTTCATATAAAAATGAATAGGTCTTCAAAAGCTATTTATTATTGGAACAATATTAAGGTTAAGGACTTAAATGTTCAAAAAGAAGTTTTAAAGAAGGAAATTTTGGATCTTCAAATTAAAAAAAAAATTAACTAGTGGTCTTAATCGAGAAAATCTGATGTTGCATAGAAGTAAAGTCCATGAATTAAATGTTACTATGGCTTATTTAGCTACATCGTGGAATCAAACTCTAAATTTTTTCATAATTATGCTTCATCAAAAAAAAAAAGAAATGGGAATTGAATTAAGCAAATTAAAGATGAAAATAAATCTTTGGTGGCATATTAAGCAGAAATTGAATCAATATAAATTCTTCAAAAAAAGTGGTAAACTAGAAATTGCAAGCTACCAGATTGGCAAAACTTTCTAAAGAAAAATTCAAAGAAGTTGTACACCAATTGGGTAATAATAAGTCTCCTAGTTTTGATGGTACAACTGCGTCCTTTTTTAAATTTTTCTGGAAATTTCTAAAGGAAGATACATGGAAAGCCATTGAAAGTTTTTTTCAAAAGCGGTAAAATTAGTCCAATGTGGAAGGGCACGTTAGTTGTGCTTACCCCAAAGGGCATCGTCAACTATTATCTCATACCATCTTTCAAAGAGGTGCTAAATTTGGTATTAAAATTGTTCCAAAAGCTAAAAAAATTACCTGTTTATTATATGACGATGATGTGCTTTCGATTTCAATTGCATCTCCAAAAGTAGCTGAGGCTATGAAAGGTATTAATGCTGATTTCACCGATTGGACAGGGTAAAAGAAGAATAAAAATAAATCTCATTCTTTTTGGGGGAAGTCAGTTGTTGTTAACAAGAAGAGAAATATAACAAAATAACATGATTTTAGAATTGCAAAAGAAATGCAATATCTTGGAGTTAAAAGTGTTTTAATAAGGTTGAAGTTGAATGATTTTCATAATATTTTAGATCATGCATTGGAAAGATTAAATGCTTTGGGAAACTTTTTTTTTTTTTTGATGAAATGCAAATTGCATTAAAAAGAAGAAACAAATATTACAAACTAGAAAGCAAAAATAAGACATTTAAAACTATCATAATGGATATGTGATCCACTAAATTTCATGTTAAATCCATTGGGAACAACCTAAAAGGTTGGTTAGTATCCCAGAGTTCCCAAAAGATAGAAAATGAAACCTAGTAAAAATCCCACATTTGATTAAAATAATTTCAAAAAGGAAAAAAAAAACTACAAGAAAACTAAAAAAACGACAAACAACTACAGGAAAAATAAAAAGAACAACTAAAACAGCTGCCAAAACATCAAAAGGGCCACCATTAACATCCTTTGAGTCCAACGAGCTCCAATCAAGAGTAGATGTTGAGTCTAGTAATTAGGTTGTTAAGCTTAAGTTAATGTCCCAATGGCAACCAAGAGGGGGGGTGAATTGGTAGTTTAAAAAAAATTTAATCCCTCTTTTTAAAATTATGTTGAACCGAAATAAAAATTGTTTCTTTTAAGTTTTGTAGAAAAAGTTTTTCAACCACAGAGTTTTTAAGACTAAGAATTAAAATGAGGAAACGTAAAAACAGTAAAGTAAATAACAACAGATTTATAGTGGTTCGGTCTAAAACAAGACCTACATACACTCCCCAGAGGCACCCTCTGAGTATTGCACTAATACCAATAGTGACTCTCCTTTTGCACCCACAGCAAGGCGGAGAAGCCTTTACAACACACTCTTTTCACTACTCCCCGATGCGGCAGAGAACCGTCGTCCTTTTACACAATCCACAATGTTGGCAGAGAACCGTCCGTCCTTTCACACTCTCCTAGTGTGGGCAGAGAACCCTTCGACTGTTCACACTTTTCAAGTGTAGGCAGGGAACCCTTTGGCTATTCACACTCTCCTAGTGTAGGCAGCGAACCCTTCGGCTACTTACACTCTCAGAACGGTTATTACAAGGTCGGTTCTAGAAACTGCTAAAAATCGTTCTAAGTTGGTTAATCATTTGGACAAAAATTTATTCGTCTGGATTAAATTTTTACAGAGGACCGATCGTCTTGGACGATTATTTATTTCGTCTGGACAAAAATTTTTCAGAGGACCAATCGCCATGGACGATAATTTAATTTCGTCTGGACGAAAATTTTCCAGAGACCAGATCATCCTGGATAATTATTAATTTCGTCTGGACAAAAATTTTACAGAGGACCAATCGTCCTGGACGATTGTAAAATTCGTCCTGGACGAATAGGACATAGAAAAATTTTTAAGCAAGTTCCTATTCGTTCCATGTGTTCAATAAGATATAACTGTCTGATCGTCCCGTACGAACTTATATCGTCCAGTATGATCAGTATAAATTTTTTTTATGATCTCCTTATGTGTGTGTATATTTTTATTCACTCAATTACAATCACTCCCTTTCAATTTAATTTCAAAGAAATGCAAACTTCAAATTTTACAAAGTGTCTCATTCTGAATTTGATTTGAAGTCTTCGTAGTCTGGAGTTCATTTTTCCTGAAATGTTAGTACACACAAGAGCAAATACAAATCTTCTAAAATTGTTAGGAGATAACTACACATTTGAACAATAATGTTTGGAATCATCAAAACTACATAAGTTGCAAAAATGTAAAACATTCAAATAGCAACTATCTTAACAGTAGAATCTGCTGAAACCTTAATGCAACCAACAACAACCACCATGGACAAAGAAAATAAATTCGACAAAGCAATATCACCAACTCCCACATCAAGAGTCCAAGAATCAGCCTCTTCACAACCAAAGCTCTGGAAAAAGATAACAATGACATGTAAAAGGAATTCTACAGTCATTTGAGAACACAAGAACTTCACAGCTTCAATAGCTCTAGTACTAATAATCTCCATATCCTTCAAGCTAACTGTAAACAAGGCTTGAACTTCTAAAAGCAAAGCATTAACCTCCATATACTTTGAACTTATAAGGAAAACTACATAAACGACAGCATTCGAAAATGAATCCGCAAAAAGCAGATTCTCAACTCTCTTAAAAGTAGAAGAAATCACCATAATAACACTTCTTACAGGAACTACAAATTCCTCCATAAACTTCAATCTTTCAACAAATAATCCTTGAACATCAAGGAACAAAACCATAATAGCCATAATCTTATATGGAATAGGATCCCACTTCAGATTGTTAGAAAAATATCTAGGAAGTCTCATATTTTCTTCCATGGACATTCCAATCAAAGGCAATCAAAAAATTGCAATAAAGGCAGAATTTCGAGAAAATGGCAAGAAACTGAACCTCTACTCCCATAGCAAAAGATTCAAAACTAAATTCATCAACCGCAACACTTATACTGAACTTCCCAAATAAATTTTTCATAGATTTCCCTTCTTCAGCTGAAATAATACTAAAAGAGAGATCCAAAATCAAAACAAAAAATCAAGCGTCAAATCTTATCCTTTTAAGAGGAGAATAAACTTCTTCATGATTCTTCAAGATCTCATAAAAAAAACTCCATATCTCAATAAAAACTTTAAAGATAAGGATAAACTAGTTCGGATAAGACATCTAGCAAAAATATTCAAGAATTCCCTTCCACAACTGAAGAATACCTGTTCGAAATTAAAGATGGTGGATTAACACCCATTTTGCTAACAAACCTTCATAAAATAACGATCCACCATTACAATGCAACAACGCACACATAACTTTCTTGAACAACCAACAATCACACACCAAGATCATTATCGATCCAGAAAATAAAAAAAGAACAACAAAGAATCCGATCAAATCCAAACACCATATACCACACAGAAAAACACTTTTAAATCCAATATGAAATCCACATTGTGGCCAATGGAGAACCACTGGTAAAAAATGATCTACCAAAATCTTATTCCAAACCACCTTCTAAGCGGAGCAGAGCGGGACCTTCAGAGCTATTCTCTCAATTAGAGTCCCACAACATATGCTTTTCCTTAGCTAGGAGAATTCTGCTCATTAAATCATTTTATAACACTTCCTATTTTTTATGAACTCATACTTTGATTCCTAAAAATTTGCTTGGAATTTTATATGGCATTAAGATAAAGGAAGAAATGGTTTAGGTCTTCATTCAAATATGAACAAAATTGGCCCTTTAAGATAAAGATTGATATGGAGATTTATTCAAAATCCTTCTTCTTCAGTTAATAGTGAAAGTTCGTTAGGGATAATAAGCCCTTATGAACTAATCCCGAGGCTAACCAAGAGGGGGGGTGAATCGGTATTTTAAACATCTTTCAATCAAAAATAAAAACTCAAACCAAATCAAAATTCACCACAAAGAAAATAAAAGTGCAAAAATTAAATGATGAAATAATAAAGGAAAGAACACACTAGATTTATAGTGGTTCGGTCAAACCTTGAATTATGTCCACTCCTCAGAGGCACCCTTCGAGTATTTCACTAAACTCGATATCTCTCCTTTCTCCCACACAGCTAGGCGAAGAAGCCCTTACAAAATCACTTCCACCTTCTCCGGTGCGGCGGAGTAGCCAGGCCCTTTGACACCAAAGAGATCTTCTTCTTTCCAAAACTTCTCTCAAGATGAGCCTTGAATCTGATGGGACTAAGCCGCAAGCTTTCCGGAGCAATCGTGTGAAACCCCCTCCACACTCCCTTGAAACCCCCTCTAAGGATCTTCTCCCTCTCTCAAACTCCACCCTTTCCTCTCTCCTTTTTAAGCCCTCTCTTCAAGTTTTATCCATAAGAAATAAAGCCTCAATGGCTGCCAAAGACACTTTCAAAGTCTTTGAGAAAGCTTAAATAGAAGAGCTCTAAAAAGGTTCTTAAATGCACCAAACTGTCATTATTTTATAGGACGATCGCGGGATCATACCATATAATGCACTTAAAAAGAGGGCTTCAAAAATCCTAAAAACTCAATTTTGGCTCCAAATATCATCCTGGATGATTGCAAGATTGTCCCGTACGATGCACTTAAAAAGAGGGCTTCAAAAAATCCTAAAAACTCAATTTTGGTGCCAAAAGTCATCCTGGACAATCACAGGATCGTCCAATACGATGTGCAAAATTCGACCTGATAGTCCCAGACAATATTAGGATAGTCCAGCATGATCAATGCAAAATTATATAGATCATTCAGGACGATATTGTGGATCGCCCGAGATGATTAAAAGAAAAATTATGGTATTTCGGCTTGTACGATTTAGGAAAATCAAGTATGTTGGCAAACATAATTAATCACCTAATCATATGATCAATTTAGGCAAGATTTATATTGATCATCCTGGATGATCAAGATCATCTTGAATGATTAGAACAAAAATTAAATCTTAAATTCTTACCTAAATTAGCATTGGCAGCTATTTTCCAATATCGTAAAGGATCATCCTAAACGATTCAAAATCATATAGTACGATTAGTTCAAAACTTGATCTTCTGGATTTAACTAGATCTCACTCCCTTCAATGTGTGTGTGTCCATGGTCACCAAGCAAGCATACTCCCTTACAGGACTTGGCTCAAGAAATCAAAAATTACATCAAGGAATATTATAGACCCTTTACAACATAACATTACTCAACCAAATCTTAAGCTCTGATTCTTTGTTTGATGTTGCATGATATTTCTAAAATGTTAGTATATACATAAATAAATATAGAATAAAAAATACTATGAGATATAAAGATGTTTGTGTTGCAACTCGAGCTTATGAGTTTATGTTTTTGATGATAACAAATATTATAGCTCACTTTATGTTGTCTACTTGTATTTTTAATATATATTTGTTTATATGTATACTAACATTTCAGAAATACCATGCAACATCAAACAAAGAATTAGAGCTCAAGACTAGGTTGAATAATGTTATGTTGTAAAAGGGTTTGTAATATTCATTGATGTAATTTTTGATTTCTTGAGTTAAGTCTTGTAAGGGTGTATGCTTGCTTGGTGACCATGTACATACACACTCAAAAAAGTGAGATCTAGTTAAATCTAGAAGATCAAGTTTTGAACTAATCGTACTGGATGATTTTGGATCGTCTAGGACGATCCTTTATGATCTAAAAAAAGAGCCGCCAATGAAAATTTAGGCAAGGATTTAAGTTTAATTTTTGTTCAAATCATCCCGGACGATCAGATCATCCCAGATGATTAATACAAATTATACCTAAATTCATCCTGTGATTAGGGGACTAATTATGGTTAAATTTTTCAATATGATCGTCCTGGATGATATGTATATCACACAGGACGATATTTGCCGACATACTTGATTTTCCTAAATCATCATAGCCGAACTACCATAATTCTTCTTCTAATTACCCTGGACGATCCACAACATTATCCTGGAAGTTTTTTACATTTTTTGTACTAATCATCCTGGACTATCCTAATATCGTCCAGGACTATAAGGTCTAATTCTGCATATCGTACTGATTGTCCAGGATGATTCTGGGCATCAAAATTAAATTTTTAGGGTTTTTTGAAGCCCTCTTTTTAAGTACATCATACGGGACGATCTTGCGATCGTCCTGGATGATGTTTGGTGCTAAAATTAAGTTTTTAGTGTTTTTGAAAGCTCTTTTTTTATACATATCGTACGAGGCGATCCAGCGATCATCTTTGATGATAATGTCAGTTTTGCAAATATATTTAAAGACCTCTAGCTATGTCATGAAGAGTGCCTTTGGTAGTCATTGTAGCTTCGTTCTTTTGGAGGGAACTTGAAGAGAGAGCTTGAAAGGGAGAGAGGAAATGGTGGAGTTTGAGAGAGGGAGATGATCCTTGGAGGGGGTTTTAAGGGAGTGTGGAGGGGGATTCCACACAGTTGCTCCGGAGAGATTACACCTTAGTACCATCGAATTCAAGGCTTGTCTTGAGGGAAGTTCTGGGAAGAAGAAGATCTCTTTGGTGTCAAAGAACCTGCCTACTCCGCTGCACCGGGGAAGGTGGATGTAATTTTGTAAGGGCTTCTCCGCCTAACTATGGGGGCTAAAGGAGAGACACTGAGTTTAGTGCAATACTCAGATGGTGCCTCCGAGGAGTGGAAGTAGGTCAAGGTTTGACCGAACCATTATAAATATGGTATGTTCTTTCATTTATTATTTCCGCATTTAATTTCCACATTATGTTTTCTTTGTGGTGGATTTTAGTTTAGCTTTTTTATTGCGAAAGATTTTTTAAAAATACCAATTCACCTCTCTCTTAATTAGTCTTGGGCTAGTTCATAAGGGCCTAATATCTCTAATGAACTTTCAAGTGGTATCAGAGGGGGATTCATAAAAATAAGTTTTTGAAAGCTTTTGAATTTTTGATCCATGGCTAATTTTAGAAATCATAATATTGCGGAAGGATATTCAATAACTAGACCACCTTTATTTGAAAATATTACTTTTGTTTTTTGAAAAATTTACATGTCTAATTTCTTGCAATCAATTGATTTCCAAATGTGACCAATAATTTTAACTGGTTATTTTATACCGTCACATATTATAGATGGAAATAAAGCTGATATTCCTTTTAATCAATGGAGCAGAGAAGAAAAAATCAATGCTCAATTGAATGCTAAATTAGTAAACTATTTTTTTTGTGCTTTAAATTCTAAAGATTTTATGTTTATTTCCACGTGTACTACTGGTAAGAAAATTTAGGATAAATTATACACTTTATACGAAGGTACTAGTGAAATCAATCAAACTAGATTGAATATTTTAATGCATGATTATGAACTATTTTGTATGAAATCTTATGAGACGATCTTAGACATGTATACTAGGTTTATTCAAATTGTGACATCATTGCATACTTTAGGTAAAGAGTTTTCAAACTTTAAAAAAGTTAATAAAATTCTACGTTGTCTACTTGATAAGTTTGATGCTAAAGTTGTTGTTATTTGTGAATCAAAAAATTTAAATGAATATTCTATTGATAATTTGATTGGCTCACTCATTACCTACGAGCAAAGTTTGGGTCAAAGACTTTTAGATGCAAGTGAGATAATAGTGCTAAATGCTGAAGACTCAAAGAAAACTAGCTTAGTTGGTGATAAAAGCGATGACTTATCAAGCAAATTAAAAATCCCACCAAAGCATAAGCATCAACAAAAGTGGAACAAAAGTAAAAATGATAAGAATATTAAGATTTCTTTTAATATTTTTTGCTTTGGATGTAGAAAGCATGTACACATGAAAAATCAGTGCCCTAATTTGAGAACTCTTTTTGCAAAAAAAAAGGAAAAAGCTAAGCAAATTGTAAAATGATAAATAATGAAAAGCAAAAAATCTCTTAGGCAGACCTAGCTTCTGAATTGTCAGACCATGAGCAAGATAATGCTTAAACCACTGTTTATGTGTTTATGTTTCTGTGTATGCATGTTTTGTTCATTTTTATGTTTTTTTCTGTGTTTTTTCTTTGGATTTATTTTTCTTTCTTTTTTCTTTTCTTCTCTTTTTAATTTTTTTTTAAATTTGTCTTCTCTTTTATTTTTTTTTTTGTGAAGTTCTCTCTGATCAACACACATGTTCACCTTTCTAAAAATGAAAAACCTACCTCCATTTTTTCTTAATTTCTTTTGTAAGTTGTGGTTGGCTTCTCTAAAAACAGTCAAAGGAAGGAAACTCATGATTTTGTTTCTCTATCTCTTTTCTTAAAAAGACTATTTTACTTTTGATTCAAAATCTTCATCATATTATAAATTGGATTTTAAAATTAATCTTTTTCATCTCCCTATGTTTTGTTCATCGCATAGAGATCCTTTACAAGTTAATGAAACTACCTCATAATTTTTTTAATCAAGTAGTTCACTTTATTAATAGAATGAGTTTACTTTTATTTTTAAAACTTAAAAAGGTAGCATATTTAATTAAAAAAATGGTCAATGATGCCAAATCAAAAAAGTGCCCAATGATGCCAAATCAAAAGATGCACAATGACGCCAAATTGAGAAAGATACATAAAGTGTATCAAAAAGTAAAAACGTGCAAAGTGCACTAAAAAAACTGCCAAGAGGCATAAAATGTGCCCACAAAAAGCAATGCTTACCTTTCTTGTACTTCTTAAAGCTTATGAAAGCCCTTGATATTTTTGATACTTGAGCTTGAAAATTATTATTCCTAATTCACCAATTTTTGCATTAATCTTCTACTAGATATGTTTTATGAAAGGAATTTTAAAAAATTAGTGTTTCTTTTCTAATTTATTCCTTAATTTAGATATTGGATTAAAAACTTTTTGAGCCTTTAAAAGAACTTGAGCTTGGATTAACAAATTCTGAATTTCTAACCTTTTCTGGATTATGCGTTGTCAATCCATTCCTTACTAAGTTTTTGAATAAAATCAAGATGTAACTTTCTCATTTTAAGAATATTTGATTTTTTTTTTCTTTTCACTAGATCAGGGATCATTTTGATTTTTATTCGTTTATATTATTCTGATTGTTTTGTGCCCCTCCTCTTTTTGATAATGTTAATGGGGGAGAACGTATTATTGTATTTATATCTATTTTCTATTTAAATAAATAAAAATAAAAAAGTATTATCTTCCCTTATTTTAAAATTTTTATTCTAGTGAGGGGGAGATTAGGAGAAAACATTTTTAATTTTGTAAATTCAACTAGTAATATATGCCATCATCAAAAGGGGGAGCTTGTTGCAACTCGAGCTTATGAGTTTATATTTTTTATGATAACAAATATTATGGCTCACTTTATATTGTCTGTTTGTATTTTCAATATATATTTGTTCGTGTGTATACTAACATTTTAGGAATACCATGTAACATCAAATAAAGAATCAGAGCTCAAGACTAGGTTGAATAATGTTATGTTGTAAAAGGGTTTGTAATAGTCATTGATATAAGTTTTTATTTCTTGAGTCGAGTCTTGTAAGGGTGTATGCTTAATTGGTGATCATGTACATACACACTCAAGGGAGTGAGATCTAGTCAAATCTAGAAGATCAAATTTTGAACTAATAGTACTGAATGATTTTGGATCATCCAGGAAGATCCTTTATGATCTTGAAGAAGAGCCGCCAATGAAAATTTAGGCAAGGATTTAAGTTTAAATTTTTGTTCAAATCATCCCGGACGATCAGATCGTCCCGAACGATCAATACAAATCATGCATAAATTGATCTTGTGATTAGGGGACTAATTATGGTTAAATTATTTAATCCAATCATCTTGGACAATCTGTATATCATACAGGATGATGTTTGCCAACATACTTGATTTTCCTAAATTGTCCTAGCTAAAATACCATAATTTTTCTTCTAATCATCCTGGATGATCCACAACATCGACCTGGATGATTTGTACATTTTTTTTACCAATCATCAGGGACTATCCTAATATCGTCTAGGACTATCAAGTCAAATTCTGCACATTGTACTGGACGATCCTGCGATCGTCCAAGACGATTCTGGGTGCCGAAATTAAGTTTTTTATGGTTTTCTGAAGCCCTCTTTTTAAGCACATCATACGAGATGATCCTGCTATCGTCCTGGACGATGTTTGGCGCCAAAATTAAGTTTTTAGGGTTTTTGGAAGCTCTCTTTTTATGCATATCGTACGGGACCTGATGATCGTTTTGGACGATAATGTTAGTTTTGCAAATCTATTTAAAGACCTCTTGCTATGTCATGAAGAGTGTCTTTGGTAGCCATTGTAGCTTCATTCTTTTGGAGGGAAATTTAAGAGAGAGCATGAAAGGGAGAGGGGAAATGGTAGAGTTTGAGAGAGGGAGAAGATCCTTGGAGGGGGTTTTAAGGGAGTGTGGAGGGGGATTCCACACGGTTGCTATGGCGAGCTTGCACCTTAGTATCATTGAATTCAATGCTTATCTTGAGGGAAGTTCTAGGAAGAGGAAGATCTCATTGGTGTCAAAGGACCCGGCTACTCCGCCCACACCGGGGAAGGTGGAAGTGATTTTTTAAGGGCTTCTCCGCCTAGCTATGGGGGCTAAAGGAGAGACACTGAGTTTAGTGCAATACTCATAGGGTGCCTCCGAAGAGCGGACATTGGTCAAGGTTTGACTGAACCACTATAAATCTGGTGTGTTCTTTCCTTTATTATTTTTGCATTTAATTTTTGCATTGTGTTTTCTTTGTGGTGGATTTTGGTTTGACTTTTTTATTGCGAAAGATTTTTTTAAAATACCAATTCACCTCTCTCTTAATTAGCCTTGGGCTAGTTCATAAGGACCTAACATCCATAACGAACTTTCAGTTTGTTATCATGAAAAATATTAAACTCGTGAGCTCGAGTCACAACAATCTCATCCTTTTTTATAATGGCAAACATTATTGGTAAAGTTTCAAACTAAAAGTATTTTCTCCTAAACTTTCCCTCACTAGAATAAAAATTGAAGATAAAATTTTTGTTGTTTTTAATTTTTTTAAAAAAAAGATACAAATAGAACAGAATGTTCTCCCCCTTTGACATTATCAAAAAGAGGAGGGGCACAAACCATCAGAATAATAAAAATGATTAAAAATCAAAATGATCCCTGATTTAGTGAAAACAATAATTAAATATTCTTAAAATGAGAATGTTATCTCTTGATTTTATTTTATAACTTCGTAAGGAATGTATTAACAACGCATAACCCAGAAAAGGTTAGAAATTCAAAAACCGTTAATCTAAGTTCAAGTTCTTTTAAAGGCTCAAAAACTTTTTAATCCAATATCTAAATCAAGAAATAAATTAGAAAATAAAACATTACTTTTTTTTTTTTCAAAACTTCTTTCATAAAACATATCAAATGTAAGATTAATGCAAATATTTGTGAATTAGGAATCGTGATCTTCACGGTCAAGTATCAAAAATATCAATAATTTTCTTAAGATTTAAGAAGAACAAGAAAGTAAGCATTACTTTTTGTGGGCTCATTTTATGCCTCTTGTCATTTTTTTTATGCACTTTGTGCAACTTTTAATTTTTGATACACTTTATGTATCTTTCTCAATTTTGGCGTCATTGCGCATCTTTTGATATGGCATCATTGGCCACTTTTTTTTTAAATGCTACCTTTCTAAAATTTTAAAAACAAAAGTAAACCTATTCTATTGAAAAAATGAACTACTTGATTAAGAAAACTATGAGGAAGATTTAATAACTAGCAAAAGATCCCTATGCGATAGATAAAATGTAAGTAGATGAAAAAGATCAGTTTTAAAATCCAATTTATAATATGATAAAAATTTTGAATCAAAAGTAAAATAACCTCTTTAAGAAAAAAGACAGAGAGACAAAATCATGAGTTTTTTTTCTTTGACTATTTTTAAAGAAGTCAGGCACAACTTACATAAGAATTCAAGAAAAATAGGAGGTAAGTTTTTCATTTTAGAAAAGTGAATTATGTGTGTTGATCAAAGAGAACTTTACAAAAAGAAAAAGTAAAGATAAATTTAAAATTATAATATAAAAGAAAAAGAATGAAAAAAAATCAAATAAATAAATAAACCTAAAGAAAACATAGAAAATAAATGAAAATACAATGAACAAAAATATGCTTACACAAATAAAAATACACAAATAAGGATTTAAACATTATCTTGCTCCTAGTCTCATGATTCAGAAGCAAGGTCTGCCCAAGAGATTTTTTTTTTTCATTATTTGCCCTTTTTATAATTTGGTCAGCTTTACCCTTTCTTTTTTAAGAAAAGTTCTCAAATTAGGGCATTAATTTTTCATATGTCTAGGTTTTTTACATCCAAAGAAAATAACATCTGAAGAAATTTTAACATTCTTATCATTTTTACCTTTGTTCCACTTTTGTTGATGCTCATGCTTGTGCTTTAGTAAGCTTTCCAATTTGCTTGTTAACTCATCACTTTCATCATCTACTAAGCCACTTTTCTTCATGTCTTCAGCTTTTAGCACCATCGTTTAACCTGCATCCAAAAGTCATTGACCCAAACTTTTCTCGTAGGCAATGAGTGAGCCGATCAATTTATTAATAGAATATTCATTCAAATTTTTTGATTCACAAATAGCAATAACTTTGGCATCAAACTTATCAAGTAGATAACATAGAACTTTAATGACTTTTTCAAAGTTTTAAAATTATTTACCTAAAGCATGCAATGATGTCACAATTTGAATAAATCTAGTATACATGTCTAAGATCGTCTCATAAGGTTTCATGCAAAATAGTTCATAATCATGCATTAAAGTATTCAACCTGGATTGATTGATTTCACTAGAACCTTCATATATAATGTGTAATTTATCCCAAATTTTCTTGCCAGTAGTGCACGTGGAAACAAACATATAATCTTCATAATTTAAAGTACAGAAAAAATAGTTTAATGATTTAGCATTTAATTGAGCATTGATTTATTCTTCCCTACTCCTTTGATTAAAAGGAATATCAGTTTTAATTCCATCTATTATAAGTGACAGTATAGAATAACCAGTTAAAATCATTTATCAAATTCAATAATCAATTAATTGCAAGAAAGCAGACATACAAATTTTTCAAAAAATTAAAAGTAATATTTTTAAATAAAGGTGATATGGTGATTAAATATCCTTCCCTAATATTATGATTACAAAAATTATCCATTGATTAAAATTTAAAAATTTTCAAAAACTTATTTTTATTAATCCCATTCTGATACCACTTGAAAGTTTGTTAGGGATGTTAAGCCCTTATGAACTAGTCCCGAGGCTAACCAAGAGGGGGGTGAATTCATATTTTAAAAATCTTTCAATCAAAAATAAAAACTCAAACCAAACCAAAATTCACCACAAGGAAAATTAAATGCAAAAATAATAAAAGAAAGAATACACTAGGTTTATAGTGGTTCAGTCAAACTTTAACCTACGTCCACTCAAAGGCACCCTCTGAGTATTGTACTAAACTCAGTGTCTCTCCTTTAACCCCTACAGCTAGGTGAAGAAGCCCTAATAAAATCACTTCCTCCTTCTCCGGTGTGGCGGAGTAGCCAGGTTCTTTGACACCAAAGAGGTCTTCTTCTTCCCAAAGCTTCCCTCATGATGAGCCTTAAATCTAATGGTACTAAGGCGCAAGCTTGCCAGAGTAACCGTGTGAAACCCCCTCCACACTCCCTTAAAACCCCCTCCAAGGATCTTCTCCCTCTATCAAACTCCACCCTTTCCTATCTCCCTTTCAAGCTCTCTCTTCAAATTTTCTCTAGAAGAAATAAAGCCTCAATGGCTGCCAAACACACTTTCAAAGTCTTTGACAAAGCTTAAATAGAACAGCTCCAAAAAGGATCTTAAATGCACCAAGCTGATATTATCATCCAGGATAATCGTGGGATTATCCCATATGATGCACTTAAAAAAAGGGCTTTAGAAAACCCTAAAAACTCAATTTCGGTGCCAAATATCATCTAAGACTATCGCAGGATCATCCCGTATGATGCACTTAAAAAAAAAGGCTTAAGAAAACTCTAAAAACTCAATTTTGATGCAAACAATCATCTTGGATGATCGCAGAATCGTTCAGTACGATATGCAGAATTTGACCTGATAGTCTTGGATGATATTAGGATAATCCAGGATGATTAGTGCAAAATTGTACAGATCGTCCAAGATGATATTGTGGATCATTCGGGATGTTTAGAAGAAAAATTATGGTATTTATGCTTAGACGATTTAAGAAAATCAAGTATGTCGGCAAACATGATCCTGTACGATATACAGATCGTACAAGACAATCAAATTAAAAAATTTAACCATAATTAATCCCCTAATCACAAGATCAATTTAGGCATGATTTGTATTAATCTTCCTCGACGATTAAGATCGTTCTGGATGATTAGAATAAAAATTAAATCTTAAAATCTTGCCTAAATTAGCATTGGCGGCTATTTTCCAAGACCGTAAAGGATCGTCTTAGAAGATCCAAAATCGTCCTATACGATTAGTTCAAAATTTGATCTTTCAAATTTTACTAGATCTCACTCCCTTGAGTGTGTGTGTGCATGGTCACCAAGCAAGCATACTCCCTTACAGGACTTGACTCAAGAAATAAAAAATTATATTAATGAATATTATAGACCTTTTACAATATAACATTATTCAACGTAATTTTGAGCTCTGATTCTTTATTTGATGTTGCATGGTATTCCTAAAATATATCAGTATACACACAAACAAATATAGAATAAAAAATACTATGAGATATAAAGATATTTGTTATCATCAAAAATATAAAACTTGTGAGCTCGAGTCGCAACAAACTTCCCCTTTTTGATGATAGAAAATATTACTGGTGAAAGTATTTTCTCTTAAACTCCCCCTCACTAGAGTAAAAATTTAAAATTAGGCGAAGATAAAATTTTTGTTGTTTTTAATTTTTTTTTTAAGGATAGAAATATAATAAAACATTAAAAAGAGGAGGGGCACAAACAATCAAAATAATAAAAATGATTAAAAAACAAATTGATCCCTAATTTAATGAAAATAAAAATTAAATATTCTTAAAATGAGAATTTTAGCTCTTGATTTTATTTAAAAACTTAGTAAAGAATGTATTGACAACGCTTAACCCAGAAAGGTTAGAAATTCTGAAATCATTAATCCAAGTTTAAGTTCTTTTAAAGGATCAAAAACTTTTTATTCCAATATCTAAAATAAGAAATAAATTAGAAAATGAAACATTACTATTTTTTTCAAAACTCCTTTCATAAAACATATCGAATAGAAGATTAACGCAAAAATTGGTTAATTAGGAATCATGATTTTCAAGCTCAAGTATCAAAAATATCAAGGATTTTCCTAAGATTTAAAAAGTACAAGAAATGTAATATTACTTTTTGTGAGCTCATCTTATGCCTCTTATCAGTTTTTTGGCGCACTTTGCGCATTTTTTAATTTTTTATATACTTTGTGTATCTTTCTCAATTTTGGCGTCATTGGGCATCTTTTGATTTAGCGTCATTGGCCACTTTTTTTTTTTAAATGCTACCTTACTAAAATTTTAAAAACAAAAGTAAACTCATTTTATTGACAAAATGAACTACTTTTATTTTTTAGAATAAACTTAATATTTTTGAAATGAAACCTACTGTTTCCCATTTTAAAACCGTTGAGATGCAGGGGATACCAAAATAATGAACAACCCGAGGGTTGGTTAATATCCCAGAGTTCCCATCCGGTTAAAAAATAGGATCTAGTATCAATCTCATAATCAATTATAATAAGTTTAAAAAACAAATAAAAAAGAAGTTACAAAAGAAAAATAAAAGGAAATTACAATTTATCAAAGACATTCGTAAAACACCTAAGAGAAATATCAATAGGTATTTCATAAGCTTTTTCCAACTTCCAATGTTGTAATCTAGAGCTAAGAATATGATAAATTCTTTGATCAATTGTTCCATCTTCAAGTATCTTTCCACTTTGATGATTGCAAAGAGAAAATCGGCATGCATTTTATTGAGATGATTGAGAAGAACCTTTCATGACATTCCTTATTTTGAGATCAGGCTTCCTTCTTCTAGGTAGATATTTCACCGGTCCTAAGGCTTGAAGTTCTTTGAACAATAAATGCTTAGAACCGAAAGAACCATTATCCTTTGAAAAAACAGTTTTATCCTTCTTACATACAGTTTTTTAAAATTCAAACTGATTACAGAAGAAGGAGAAACAATTTCATTTGAAACACCTCTTTTTCCTTCAATAATATCTTCTATCTCAAAATTCCTTAATGCATTAATAGAAGGATTACCCGAATTCTGTTCATCAACAAACTTTGACAAAGTCATGCTATCGGTTGAAGTCTGTTCAGCAACTATTTCCATTTCAGAAATAATAGTAGCATCCTTCAGTATTTGATTAATTTCAAAATGATAGTTATCGCTTGTATCCTGAAGATTAGATCCAGCAATATCTACCTCCTTTTCTATCTCCAAAATATTCGAAATTTTGAATTCAATATCTGGTTTAAGTGTTCCAAACGGTTCAGCAGCCATTACGGTTTCAGAAAAAATTGCATCCAATTGATTAACTTCATTAAAGACTGAATCCTTAACTTCATCCATATTTTTAGCAAATTTGAATTTTGAATTTTGAACTTGTTGATCAGCTGAATCTGCTCCCAACGGTTCATCTACTGAAATAGTTTCTGAATAATCAGCTTCCAACGGATCAGCAACTATGGATTTTGAATTATAATTCTGAACGGGCTGATCTGAATTTGATTTAGCTGTATCAATTTGGCAATTTGGAATCTGCTCAATATGACTATCGGATTCCTTGATTAATTCATCCAAATAATCACATTTATCAGAATTTTGATTATTGGAAATACCAATAACTGAGGAATGATCAAACACATGATTTCTACCCGAAATCCTTCTAACCAGATGATCTATGGAAACAGAATTATTGGAATAGTTCTTTTGATTTTTTTTTTGTTCTTGAATTTCACATGCATCCAAGGCCCATGGGAGTTCTCATCATTGTGAGAAGAACTTTTAGGAACTTCTTTGTTAACCACAATTGGATTAAATGAATTTGGGCAAACAAAATCTTTATGTCCAATTCTTCCACATTTGAAACATATAGATGATAGATTTTCATATTTAATATTTTAAAAAAATCTACCATTAATACCTTCAATCCAAATACCACAAGGGAGTTTTGAATTCAACTTAATTCGAATGCAAGCTCTTGCAAATTCCCTCATTCCCCAACTAAACATGTTGCCATCCAATAATAAAGGGGTTCTGATTCTAGAAACAATTCTAGAAATATTGGTTTCTTCCCAACAATGAAGAGGTAAATGGGGTAAACGAACCCAAATGGGAGAAGAAATCCCATCCATGGAAATAAGATTAAAGCTAGGTGACCATTTGTCAATACCAATGACAAAACCCCCAACAAACCAAGGACCACAATTAAAAACTTCTTCCAATGCTTCATGTGGCTGAAAAGAACACAGAAGCTAATCTAATCCAAGAGAGGTTATATGAAAACCTCCAAATTTACTCCATTGCTTCCTTAATTCAATTAAACAATTTGAAGAAGGCATGTTTTTGCATAAGATTTTCACCACTAATGAATTCTTCAAAACTTGAATATTAGCTTTTTCTTTTCCCAAATCCAGCTTGACAAAATTTGCATTTTCAATATTATCATGAACTTCATACGAATTAATTTTAAAATGTGGTTTTTTAATCCACACATTAGCATTAACTAGTTCTAAAGGAGGATTTGATGAAGAAGCCTCCAAATCATTAGCTAATGGAATAAAGACCGGTTTAGAAGATATTGACTTACTTATCAATTCTGGAAAAACTTCTTTTCCTTTACATGAATCAGGCAAATCCATTTCTTTAGAAGCTAAACCTCCCTCTCTGATCACAGAGGAGAGTTTAAAAAATGTGAATTACTGGAGATGCTACGTTTGAACGAAAATCTACCTTTTGAATCCAAAGAAATTGGACGCACGGAAGATAATAGGGAGAAGGTGTTTTGGTCATCCAAGGATGGTCGGCCACCCTCTACCATTTTGTTCGAAGACAGTCGAAATCCTCAAAAAATCATCCTTTTTCCTTGGGCATTCTCTCTCTAGCCTTGGACATTCTCTCTCTAGCCGTGGATGTTCAAAGACAGCCAAAATCTTAAGTCCTTTACAAAATGAACTACTTTGTTTAAAAAAATTATGAGATAGATTTAACAACTTGCAAGAGATCCCTATGTGATAGATAAAATGCAAGGAGATGAAAAAGATCAGTTTCAAAATCTAATTTATAATATGAATAAGATTTTGAATCAAAAGCAAAATAACCTCTTTAAGAAAAGAGATAGAGAGATAAAATCACGAGTTTCCTTCTTTTGAATATTGTAAGAGAAGTCAACCACAATTTATATAAGAATTTAAAAAAAAAAAAGAGGTAGGTTTTTTATTTTTAGAATTATGAAATATGTGTGTTGATCAGAGAGAACTTCACAAAAAGAAAATGTAAAGGCAATTTTAAAATTATAATGTAAAAGAAAAAGAATGAAAAATAAACAAATAAATAAATAAAACTAAAGAAAATATAGAAAACAAACGAAAATACAACGAATAAAAACATGCATACACAAACAAATAAACACACTAACAAGGGTTTAAACATCATCTTGCTCTTAGTCTAATGATTCAAAAGCAATGTCTGCCTAGGAGATTTGTTTCTTTTAATTATATGCCCTTTTTATAATTTGCCCAGCTTTACCCTTTTCTTTTTTAGGTAGACTTCTCAAATTAGGGCACTGATTTTTTATATGTCTAGATTTCCTATATTCAAAGCAAATAACATCATAAAAAATCTTAATATTTTTACCATTTTTACCTTTGTTCCACTTTTGTTGATGCTTAGACTTGAACTTTAGTAAGCTTTCCAATTTATTTGTTAACTCATCACTTTCATCATCTACCAAGCCACTTTTCTCCGTGTCTTCATCTTTTAGCACTATCATTTCACGTGCTTCCAAAAGTCTTTGACCCAAACTTTGCTCGTAGGCAATGAGCAAGCCAATCAAATTATCAATAAAATATTCATTCAAATTTTTTTATTAACAAATAGCAATAACTTTGGCATCAAACTTATCAAGTAGACAACGTAAAATTTTATTAACTTTTTTAAAGTTTGAAAATTCTTTACCTAAAGCATGCAATGATGTCACAATTTGAATAAACCTAGTATACATGTCTAAAATCGTCTCATAAGATTTCATGCAAAATAGTTCATAATCATGTATTAAAGTATTTAACCTTGATTTCTTGATTTCACTAGAGCCTTTATATATAATGTGTAATTTATCTCAAATTTTCTTGTCAGTAGTGCACGTGAAAATAAATATACAATCTTCAAAATTTAAAGCACAGAAAAAATAGTTTAATGATTTAGCATTTAATTTAGCATTGATTTATTATTCCCTACTCCATTGATTAAAATGAATAAAAAAATTTAATTCCATCTATTATATGTTAAGGTACATAATAACCAGTTAAAATCATTTGCCATATTCGGTAATTAATTGATTGCAAGAAAGCAGACATACGAGTTTTCTAAAAATCAAAAGTAATATTTTCAAATAATGATGGTCGGGTGATTGAATATCCTTTCGCAATATTATGATTATAAATATTAGCCATTGATCAAAATTCAAAAGTTTTCAAAAATTCTTTTTTATGAATCCCACTCTGATACCACTTGAAAGTTCGTTAGGGATGTTAAGCCCTTATGAACTAATCTCAAGGCTAACCAAGAGGGGGGGGGGGAGGGGTGAATTGGTATTTTAAAAATCTTTCAATCGAAAACAAAAACTCAAACCAAACCAAAATTCACCACAAAGAAAATCAAAGAGTGGAAGTTAAATGCAGAAATAATAAAGGAAAGAACACACCATATTTATAGTGATTCGGTCAAACCTTGACCTACGTCCACTCCTCGGAGGCACCCTCCGAGTATTGCACTAAACTCAGTGTCTCTCCTTTAACCCCCACAGCTAGGGGAGAAGCCCTTATAAAATCACTTCAACCTTCCTCGGTGTGGCGGAGTAGCCAGGTCCTTTGATACCAAAGAGATCTTCTTCGTCCCAAAACTTCCCTCAAGATGAGCCTTGAATCCGATCGTACTAAGGCGCAAGCTTGCTGGAGTAACCATGTGAAACGCCCTCCACACTCCCTTGAAACCCCCTCCAAGGATCTTCTCCCTCTCTCAAACTCCACCCTTTCCTCTCTCCCTTTCAAGATCTCTCTTCAAGTTTTTTCAAGAAGAAATAAAGCCTCAATGGCTGCCAAAGACACTTTCAAAGTCTTTGACAAAGCTTAAATAGAAGAGCTCAAAAAATGCTCTTAAATGCACCAAACTGACATTATCGTTCAAGGCAATCGTGGGATCGTCTCGTACGTTTCACTTAAAAAGAGGGTTTTAAAAAATATTAAAAACTTAATTTCTATGCCAAATATCATCCAGGACTATCGCATGATCATCCCGTACGATGCGCTTAAGAAGAGAGCTTCAGAAAACCCTAAAAACTCAATTTCGATGCCAAAAATCATCCTGAACAATCGCAGGATCATCCAGTACAATGTGTAGAATTTGACCTCATAGTCCTGGACAATATTAGGATAGTCCTGGACGATCAGTGCAAAATTATACAGATCGTCTAGGATGATATTGTGGATCGTTCGGGATGATTAGAAGAAAAATTATGGTATTTCGGCTTGGACGATTTAAAGAAATCAAGTATGTTGGCAAACATCGTTCTGTACGATATACAGATTGTACAGGACGATCAGTTTGAAAAAGTTAACCATAATTAATCCCCTAATCACAGGATCAATTTAGGCATGATTTGTATTGATCGTCCTGAACGATCAAGATCGTCAGGGACGTTTAGAACAAAAATTAAATCTTAAAACCTTGCCTAAATTAGCATTGGCAGCTATTTTCCAAGATCGTAAAGGATCGTCTTGGACGATCCAAAATTGTCCAGTATGATTAGTTCAAAACTTGATCTTTTGGATTTGACTAGATCTCACTCCCTTGAATGTGTGTGTGCATGGTCACCAAGCAAGCATACTCCCTCACAGGACTTGACTCAAGAAATCAAAAATTACATCAATTAATATTACAGACCCTTTACAACATAACATTATTCAACCAAATCTTGAGCTCTGATCATTTGTTTGATGTTGCATGGTATTCCTGAAATGTTAGTATACACACAAACAAATATAAAATAAAAAATACCATGAGATATAAAGATGTTTGTTATCATCAAAAACATAAAACTCGTGAGCTAAAGTCACAACAAATCGTAATCTTATTGAAAAATATGGAAGTAATATATGAAATGTTGAAATCAAGATGGGATCTTCTTCTACTTGGCATATCTTTATTAATGGTACTAACTATCTTAAGCCTATCACTATATGGAAATTATTTAATGGTAACAAAGTCACTATTCTAAATGATATTTGGATCCTTGATAGAAAGCTATACAATTGGCCAACCTATAAGATTATATGGGAGTTCATGACAAATATGTGCAACAATTCATATCTCCGGATGGCAAGTGGCATGCTACCGAGCTTCAGAAATATTTTAATGATAATCTAATCTCTTTAATCATGCAGGTTCTTATTTATACAGAGTTGATTGAAAATCAAGTTGAACCTATGTATCAATATTTGGGTAAATCTATTACTGCATTATCTTATGAAGCTGGATTGGAGTAGGAATATAAAGAAGAAGTGGTTTCATTTATAAAGTGGACTACTAAGCTGAATCTCAACCGAAAGTTCAAATATTTTGGTGGAGAATGAGAAAGAATGCACACTTACAAATGGCTTTTTTAAATATAAAAATCTCATTCAAATCAATTCTTGTTTTAGAGGTTATCAAGAAGTGGATATACAGTTCAATGTAAATTTCTTAATGAAATTCTTATCAAGCTTAGAGAATGGGGTTGTAATATTCCTTTGTTTCATTCACTCACGGATTGCATTTCAGAACTTAGAAGAATGGTGAAGACTAATCGAAATATTGTTAGATTATATTACACAACTATATTCTTCTCATGGAAAAATAAGAATTCAATAAAGCATGGCAATCTGTTGCTTCCTATTTGTATTATTGCTATTAATATTTTAACTACAGCGTTGCAGCTAATAAGTAATCTTTTACTAGAAGACTGAAATGTTCATCTCCGTTCGGAGTTTTAAAAAATCTGACATAACCAACCACAAGATTTGAATAAAATTAATATCAATGCAACTATAATGAAGTCAAATCTTGCAGGAATTGAATAAGTTGTCAGATTTCATAAAAGAATGTTTATTCTTGCTTTTGGTAGACAACTTAAGCATTGGAATATATATTCAATTAGAATTGGACGTTATTTTGACGATTAGAGAATATCTTCAAATGTGAATGTTTAAATACAAAGGTATATTTATTGAAGGAGACAACATTAACATCATCAAAATGATTCAAGATTCTATGAAGACTTCAAAATGGCAGCAAGATGAATTTTGAAATAAAAAGCTTATATTCTTACATAGTTCCAATAATGTAATTTCTCATCATACTTCTAAAATTTATAATAAAGTAATTGATTAATGTGCCACTTATATTGGATGTAGTAATTTTATTTGGAATAGTTTTGCTCCTGATAACATTGTCTTCTCTATTTAATTTGTTAAAGAAGGAATATGATGGTTGTTCTTCTATTAATAGCTTGTAATAGTTTTCCTTTATCAATGCAATTTGCAATTAAAAAAAAAAAAAAACTAGTCTTACTAATATTAAAATCAGTGTCGCCTTCTAATTAAGTATCCTACAAAACAAGCAGCGCGCGCAAGAAACAAAGGATCGCAAAACCGTAAAACATCTGTTATCTCAGATAAAATATCATAAGTATTGCTTCGAAGCAATGATATTTATATTAGTTCCAGTAAGCTCCCTGACAAATAGTAAAAAAGCCACTTCATGTGGAAAAACAAACGATCTTCTGTTTTTGTGGGAAAAAAGAAATGATCTCACACAAACGAAATCCAGACCAACATTTTACCACAACTGACGGCATTTGTCATTTCGTTTTGATATATTAGCTCACCGATTTTTAGCAAAATAGTATATCAGGCAATGGAAATTAGTCGCAAACACCAAAATATTCATTTAAAAAATGATTAATTACACACTGATATCTGCCCGTCTAGGCCTGCTGCTCCCAGTTGCCACTGATCCAGATACCGGATATCTACTGAAGCTAAAGTTTCCTGATACTGAAACCGGCTGTTGTGGATACAGTGTTCGGGGTGGGGGGAGATTGCGTTGTGCAGGAAGTGGAGGAAGAACATCGTATTTGAATTTGTCCCCACTTAAACTGCCAAAAAAAGTGATGATACAAAGTTATAATGTAACAAATAAGGACTGCACACAAGGAATGATGATAGGCATATATAGATAATTTGGTTCCATCACCACTGAATTTAACTTGGCTCACTTTTAGTTTTTGGGAAAGAAGAAAGCCACATGTGGCGAAATTCATTAATAAGATTAAAAAAAAAAATTACAAGTGTTACATATTACAATTGAGCTCGAACATATTAGAAAAAATTGGCTTGACCGGGCATGAATCTTGAAGCATATTTGAATTAGGAACTTCCAAAATTAAATTCAAGACCATCTAAATTCTAATTTCAGTAAACTTATGATCAAACTAAACGTCTCGATGAGATAAACTTAGCAACATAAAAAAATGGACTGATCTCAATCCGAATGAGGTAAGATCAAGCACTTGAAGTTCAATAAGGAACTTTAGTATACTAATTGAATGTCCAAATAATCTCTAAATCATGCAAGCACATAATTAACTGGAGCAGCTCAATGAGACAAATCCAACAAACCCAAAATCATCTAATTATGAGATCATGAAGGCACTTACATACTAAAGAACATCCTATAAAAAGGGGGATTCAAGACGGGTCATCCAATGAAGTGCTCAAAATTTTGGCCTTATTTATAAGTCATGTGGTTGAATAAAAATGTCTATGAATGATATTTGACCTTAATAATAGGTACTTGGTAAGTTAGAGCTAAAGAACAAAGAGAGCTGCATCAGTACACAAGAAAAGTAAGTAGAAAATTTTAATATCTTCATAAGTAATCCTTACGATTATGTGATAGAAATGTACCCCTCAAACTTAAGGGAAAATTCTATAAGATGGTAGTGAGGCCTGCAATGCTTTATGGTGCCGAATGTTGGCCTTTAAAAGAGAAGCATAATACTAAGTTAAGTGTGGCAGAGATGAGGATGCTCAGGTGGATGAGTGGCTTTACCCTTAGAGATAGGATATGAAATGAGCATCTACGTGAAAAGGTTGGAGTAGCTTCAGTAGAAGATAAGATTAGAGAAAGTCTCCTTAGATGGTTTGGTCACATAAAACGGCGGCCTTGTGATGACGTCCCGGTTAGGAGAGTAGAGGTATTAGATTTGACTTATGTTAAGAAAGGTAGGGGTAGACCTAAAAAGACTTGGTTAGAAAATATTATGAATGACCTTTCTTTATTAGATTTAAACGAGAATTTGACTTTTAATAGGACACAATGGAGAAAAAGGATTCATGTAGCCGACCCCACGTAGTTGGATAAAGGCTTGATGTTGTTGTTGTTGTATAAGTAATCCTTACGATAGGAAGTTCAAAATATGCCTTTCACCATTTATTTATAAGGTTTAACATGAAAAGATACACCTAAAATAAATAGAAAATTAATATATGATACAATCAATATAGACTGACAAAGGTACGTGAACTACCTAGATGATATACACATGTCGATATCTCTCTAGTGTGCCCCCTCTTCTTAGGCTAATCCCTTAGGCAAGTCATCGAGAGCAAGCACCTTGAGCAAGTTTTCAGAATCTAGCATGTTGGGTGAGTCCAAGAAAGCAAGTTGAATCCCCTAAGGAGAAGTAGTCATTAGTCAGGAACGAGTTCAATCAATAAAGTTATGATCATAGGCTTCAAGGTGCACTTTCTGTAACTTAATTGAGAACATGTACAATAGACAGACAGTCTTGATAGCAAACAACTCATGCGATAGGGTGGGTTTTATTGGTGATGGTGCCCTACAGGGTGAAGACCTATATGGAGTCTTTTGGAGGAGCCCAACAAGGACTCTTTAATCATTTGTTTTATCGTACAAGACAAGTCTATATAATGTTATCTCAATACACGAGGGCAAGGGAATTAATCGCTTGCCCATATGCTGGTGTCGGAGACAACTTTGCAAGATAAATTTCATTAGGTGAATGATCTTTAAACAACATGCTCCCCCTAGCCAATCTCCTTGATAGGAACCGATTTAGATAACTACAAGTTAACTATATGGATTGCAGTCATTGCTTGAGGCCACAAGCAGCCATGAACCCATCCTAGAGAAGGTCAGGCAAAAGCAGACTACTAGTACAGGTAAGAAGAGTTCATTTTCATTTTTTGAAAGACTTGTGTTTAGAGGTTAAGCAATCACCGACCTCGAGCAAGCCAATAATCCACAGTAGAGAGGGAACCGGTGCCTTCCAAATTGTAACTAGATCTTATGTATAAGCTATTTTTAGGGGGACAAGGTTACCCTGTTATGTAAATCACAAATGTAATGCTTATATAAAAAATTCTAAGCAATAAAACTTTTCGAAGTGTTTGAGTACTCTTTTTGTGAGTTGATCATTTTTTTTTTTTGTTGTTGTTTTCTAGTTTACCTTCTCATGACAGCTATTTGGTTTGTGTATGATAAATGCTTTATCTTTTGACTCAGCTACATTCATTAAACAGACTAAGATTCTATTTTAGTAGAGACTTTTAAAAAACAGGCTTTAAAACACCCCATGTCAGATGCGTTAAGGGCGACTATGTAATGCGAGGACAATTCTTTGTAAAGCAAGTCAAGGATAACTCTTTGTAAAGCAAGTTGAGGAAAAGTCAAACCTCTTTGTTTGGGGAGTGAAAGGAGACTTCTTGACTTTACAATTATGTGTGCATCTTGTTCTTACTATGACAGCTCCATATAGGTAGAGAATAGAAAAAGAGTAACTATTTTCGTAATAATGAAGACATGGACAAGAGTTGGCGCATTATTAGCAGATGTGAGTGAACCCACAAAATTTTAGTTACCAACCTCTCTATCAATAATACTCTATTACTCCAAGGGGAGGGGCACTACCTTCTTTTTTTCTTCTTGATGTTCCTCTTCTGCTCGCTTTCTTCTAGCTGTTCATTGGTGCATGCTTTTCCATTTAATATGATGGCTTTGAGGGGGTGCTATAAGGCATTTACCGAGTCTGAGTATTACTAGGTCTCAAAGGGAACTGGCAAATTTGCAGATATGATATTCTTTTGGTGCTTCGGGTGCTCACTAAAGACGATACCATAAAACATTTTATAAGGACAAGATTGACCTATGACTCCCATTTTACTGAGACACGCAGAGACACGAAATTTCTATGGGTTTGTACTAGTACCAATTATACTAGCAAGTATAGTCAACTTCTTGCATATGCGGCGAGAGAGAATAAAGTGGAGCTCAACCTTGTTTCGCCACTTCTTTATTGTGAAAGCAAGAATGAAAGCGTTCAACTCTCCTCTCTTTGCATGAGGATGGGCAGCATAGCAAATAAGTTCAGAGACTAGAATACGAAGTTCATCTTTGTCTTGTGTCTTCTAGGTTGGGCAATGCTGACTCTATTAGGGTTGTCGCTTGGTGAAATATACTTAAAATATACTTAAAAGAAAATTGTGGATTCAATATTCTAATCTAAGTTACTTTCATTAATAATTATTTTTATCAACCATACATTTAGGGGCTGTTTGATATGCAGAATTAGGAGGGTAAAGTAATTTATTTACGTGCATTCCATAAATTAGGTCGTTTGGTTGGTTTTGAGCAGAACATAAGTAATTCCTCCGAAGCATCAGTGGTGTATTACGACCGGCGGTTCGTGCGACTTAGAAACCCGCTCAAATTGAGCGGTTTAGAAATCCTCGCGGGAAGAAAATGTCTCGGCGTGGTGACCGCCGCGGTGGCTTCTATGGAGAGAGATCAACAACCACCTGCTTCTGGCGAGCGCTGAGGGAGAAGCATAGGTCGCAGCGCCAACAGAGGCCTCGTCGGAGGTGAAACTCGCAGCCGCGGTCCATAATTCGGCAGGTGCGGTGCAATGCCGCCCCAGCAGAAGAGACTGACTCCATCGTCGTCGTCCTCTGCCTCGGGCTTGTCTTCTCTCAGTAAGGCTTTCGAGGAGAGCGTCCAGATCCACAATGGGATATCGCAGAATGAATCGGCTGAGTTTCCTGTACCCACCGCGGTTTCTTCTGTGTATTCTGCTATTTCGTCAGCTGAGACGGCTCCAGAGGCTGTGGTTCCACTCGGTTCCAATAAAAGTATTGTGTATCCACTTCGGCTAGGTTTTGGATTCGTCGGAAGGAAAATAATGATTTGTGTGAATCATTTTCTTGTGGAAGTTGAAGATAAAAATATTTTTCAATATGCAGTGTGATGAGGACATCGACAGACGCTATCGACATGTTTATCGCCGGCAAAACCGCAGATCGACGGCCACGATTCAGCGCCTCTACTTTTGATTGAGATGAAATGATGTATTTTATTATTGTCTAGTTTGATTTATTGTTTTCCCATTTTACCCCTGTGGGGAGTTATGTTTCTTTGTAGCCCAGAGGGCAATTTAGTATTTTCACTTTGTATGAGTTGAGACCTATAT
>NW_021318833.1:84311-113775 GCF_001605985.2 Dendrobium catenatum | reverse complement strand
TACCGCCCTCTAGTAATAGATCAACCTTGACTCAAGGTTGGAAATCTGGGAATTGCTCCCGCATTGGCTTCGTATATCTCCCAAAAGTAGCCTCAGTGTTCGGTAAAGTCCTTCCACTCGATGAGCACCTCTCTCTTGCCTTGATCATTCTTCCTCACAATCTTTCCTTCCTTGTATGGCTCTAAGTAAGAATTTGCATATCTTCTGTGAGTCCTGGGGTTATTAGTAGGAGTAGGCCTACAGTCAGGATCTCCTATACTTTTTTCAATAGTGATGATGGCAATGACATGTGGATGGGATTAGAGGGCAACTTGAGACGAGGACCACCATCCCCATTATTATTCATATTGAGTTATTTTATGTATAAATCAACATTATGTGAGTGTATGATATTGTGAAAATATGTAATCAATTCTTATCCTTAAAGTCCCTTTCAACTTGATCAGGAAATATACTAATCTTATTTACCAAATTCGCAATGATGGAGAGCGTTTGTGCTATAAATGGTTGTGGTATTTTATTGGGGATGTTCAGCCCTTTATTCGTAGATTTGTATCCTCCATTCGTCCAAAAGGTATTGATTACATTTTCTATTCTTTATATGTTGGCTAATCTTTAACATTACTGCTGTTAACGATATCTTGAGAAAAAAAATTTTTATAATGTATTCAGAATGTCATGTTGTTATTATCATATTGGAAAATTTAAAATCATGTCTTGCTAATGGTCCCATTGGCTCTAAAGTTTGGTTATTATTTTGGAGCAAATATTTTTGTTTTCCAATTTTGTAAGATGTCAACAACATTCATTAAGCACTCATGGCATAAATTGGATGGGTCCCTTGACTGAGAACATATTCATAATGTTTTGACCCGCATTATAAATATGTTGTTTCTATGGAAAAGTAGGAATGAGGCTAGCTATGAGAACATTAACTATGAATGCCTGAACCATTTTACACCAGGAATAAGACAAAGTTTAGGCAATTATAATTAGAAATTTTGATATATTTAAGTTATTTAAAGGCTGTTCTGTGTATGCTAAGTTTTTGGTATTCCTGTCGAGACTCATGGCCATTTCTTCTTGAGATATCTGGTTAAGGTGGATTAAACTCATTGTGAATTGTTACAAACTTAATGGTGACGGTTCTTACAAAAATGAGAAAGCTGGTTGTGGTGGCCTCTATTCGTGATTATCCTTCTGGTCATTGTAATTGTTGCTTTTTGCTGGTCTATGGGATGCCAATGATGCTATCATGGCAGAAATGTAGGCAGCTTAAAGTATGGTTTACAATTTATTGTTTATCCTTAGGGATTACTAAGTTTGGATTGAGATGGATGCATGCTTGTGATTCATTACAATAGTGCTATTTATATTACGAATGCGCTTTTTATTTCTATATCATTAGAGAGATAAAACAGTGATTGTAATTATCAATTATTTATATCTCACATTTATAGTTAGGAAATACTGCTGGTGATTTAGGTTGCAATTTGATGGATTATGTGGAATCTTCTCTGCTGGGCTATAACTATTGGGTTTAACTAGCTAGACTTGATTGTATGGTTATGCCTAAAGTTGATTATTGTGTTTGTGTTTGTTTCTGATATGGTGCTGCTTTCTGTATAGTTGGTTCGGTCTTAGCAATGATTGGAATCACTCTATTGTTGATTTCACCCCGTCCTGTTGCTCTCTTTTCCTTTGGTGGAGTATGTTGGGTTGTTTCGTTGGGCTTCTCCCTTTTATTCACTTCGTGTACTTTATTGGTTTTGCTGATTCGTTTGGGTTTTTTGGTGGCCTTCAGTCCAGTTTTTTTTATATATTGGGTTAGAGGGTTGTTTGTTCTGATTTGTCGGGTCTCTTGTTATATGCTTTAAGTGGGAGTTCGCATGTTGCTGTCTCGTGGGGATTCTGGATTGTGTTGGCTATTTTAGGTGTTTTTATGGATGTGTATTTCTTCTGGGGTGTTGTTTGTCTGTTGTTTGTTTTTGTGCCATCTCGCTTTCCTGTGTTGCTTTGTTTGGCTTTCCATGGATTAGATTGAGTGGAATTGGGATTATCTTTATGATGATACTTATACTACACATATGAGCTATGATCCGACTAAAGACTTCAGTTTTGTAGCCATCCTTCTCTCATTTGCTAGTTCTATGATTTGTGTTTCTTTATCTATTTAGGATCGTCTCCTTAGTGGTTTATCTCTTACTGAATTTTGGTTTTGGATTGTTAATTATTGGGTCATTGCTGTAGTTATCATAGCCGTTTATTTTATACAATTTTTAGTATTTTTCTCTAGTGTTCTTGTATTCCTATTTTTCAGGTTTTTGGAGACACGTTCTCATTTTGTGCAGAATCCTTTTTTGGTTGGGAAGGCGGTGCTGAATATGTTCATTTATTTCCTTCCTTTTTGGGTTTTTAGAATGTTATAGGTTGCCTTGTGTTGTGCTTAGTTGGAAAATCCGGCTCTTAGGATCTTTTTGTTTTCTCTTGTAGCTCGTCAGAGCAGTAACGACTGGAGGCTCCTTTAAGGACCTTGTATTTCCTTTTTCTGATTAGCACGTAGGCTTGTTGGTGGGTTGACCCAAAAAAAATATTGATAATTATATAAAAATTGTTAACTAATAGATTTTATTATAATCTGCACAAAAAATTTGATAGGATAATTGGAACAAGCATACATTATACTTTCAAAAAATGTTATTTAGTTATAATTTAATGAGAAATTAGTAAATTAAAAACTAATTTATTGTTTTGTATGCATTATTATTTTCATGGCACAAAAATAAACATTAATGATTTTAAACATAACATTAATGCGACTTTTTTTGGTAGGAACATTACTTAATTATTTTGATTAATTTATAATACAAAAGTGTCTTATCACTTTATCATAGTAGGTAACAGTCATGGCGATGCGCATGGGGGCACTGGGGCACGTGCCCCACTGACGTCATTAGAATTTTTAATTAGTATATTTATACTCATTTATTACATATTAAATTAAAATAGTAATATTAGATTTATTTTTCATCCCAAATCGCCAATCTCGCCTTCTTATTTTAACGCATCAAACGGGTGACTTCCGTCTTCGGCTCTTCGCGAAAGCCCGAACGCGCGTTCTGCTTTTTATTTCGTGAAACGGATGAGTCGGACGACCTCCGTCTTTTGCTCTTGGGAAGCCCTAATACTTGAACTCTCTTCGTGAAGCTGCACATACCGCACAGATGGAAGCCGAAGTCTTGAACCAGTAAGCCAGGAAGTCCAATAGACCTGCTCTACTCACTGGTCGACCAATGAGTGGTACGCGATGCTGAAGCCCACCGACTCCTGGAGTTTTTATGCTGGATTGTCACAAAATGAAGGGACTATCCTGGGTATTGCTCAATTAGCAGCAGCGCCTCAAGAAATGAAGGGACTATTCCTGGTATTGCCTCAGATTGTCACAAATTTGTTCTTGGCAATCTCAAGAACTTTGTACAATCGCCTCTCTCAACTAATAACTACTCAGCATGGCGATCGCAAATCCTTAAGATAACTCGTGCCAATGGTTTTGAGGAGTTTCTTGATCCATCGATTCCGATTCCGATGAAATCCATCACGAAATCGGACGGGATCACCGTTCCAAACACAAGGAAGCCGTTTAGGTATTTAGAATTCGGAGAGCAGTGAAGGCAAATCCAAGGTGTGCAATTTTTATTTGTTTCTCGATTTTTTTTCATTCATCAATCATTTGTTAATTTGTTAAGCAACCGATTTTGCTCTTATATAGTTATATCAAAATTAGCACTATTTAATGTCATAATTTCAAAAAATTTTAAAACAATTCTTGAGAAAAGTATATCTATTATTTGAGAAAACTCTTGTGTTTGCTCCTTTATTTAGGCTTTGTTAAGGTTGACGGAATTGAAAGAGAAAATGAAAATGTGTGAGTAAAATAATTGAATTGAATTTAGGCTTCGTTTAGCACGTCTTTTTTAATGTTTCTTAAATCAGCTTTCTAGTATAAAAATTCAACAAAAAAATCCCGCTAATGCATGTCTAAAGCCCGGATGAAAAAGGTTGAGAAATTTTTTTTTATTTCAATGATTTGTGCCCCCACATCAAAAAAAATCCAAGCTCCGCCCCTGGTTATATTCCTCATCATTAGTGTGACAATAGTTGTGATTAGTGCTAGGCATTGAAGTTAGTTTCTTTGTCTTTGGTATCCCTCGACAAGCTGTTGAGTCAAAAGACCTTATAGGATACTCTCCCTTGGGAATATTCCCTAAATACACCATGTATCTTGCATCATCTTGGTGATTCTCTACTCCATCTACATCAAGTCAAGATGAAAGGTATAATTATAGTTCTCTAAATTAATTGACAATCCTTGCTTTTGCTACTTTTCAAAATTTGCATGTTATCCAATCACTAGTATCAATTCACGCTCATCACACCTTAAAGGATATTGGATTCAAATTAATTTGTGGATGATACCTAACCTTACTAATAGATCCTTCGTAGATTAGAGCTTGAGAGGTGAAAGAAGATAGTGAGTACAAAGTAAGTAGAAAGTTGTTATATCATTGTAGGTAATCCTTACAGCATAAAGTCTAAAATATGCATCTTTGCAGCCCTTATTCGTAGGGTTCAGAAGGTAACAGAAAGGCTACACTTATAATAAGTAAAAAGATAATATAAGATATAAACAATAAAAACCGATATAGACATATGGACTAGTTAGTTGTACACATGAACCCCTATCTCTAGCACACACCCCCTCCTCTTAGGCAAGTCTTCAATGGTGAATGCCTTAAGCGAGTATTCGAGATTTGGCATGTTAAGGAAGTCTGTGAAGGAGAGAACTTGAAAACCTGAGGAATCTTTAGGAAAGAGACACTATATAAGACCACAAAAACAAATAAATAAATAAAACTACAAACCTCCCTCAAACACACAAAAACTGGACTCAGAAAATCAAGAATGTTCAATTAGATCAAAGGATTCATCAATGGCAATAATGAAAAAGGTAAAAATTCTTGATCAGGCACAATTGATCTATAGATAGATATTCTTGATATTCATTCAAGAAAAATGGTTTTAGGCACGAACCCACTTTCAAGCTTAGGGCTCTATTTTCATTAAGGCACATTGATTTTTAATTAATCATATTTTCCCTGATGTTCATTTTGAGGGTTTATTTGAATATGGGTCCTTGCTTCCTATCTATGATGCACCGGCACTTCTCCTCAAAGAGGCGAGCAGTGTCCGACACCGTATCCGACACGACACTCGTCCAACACTCATCCGAATTGGGTCGGACACTCCGAAAACGTGTCCGATTAAAAAATGTTAAATACACATTGGACACCCGTGTCCGACACGCGTATCTTAAATATTTTATGAAATTTTTAAATATAATTTCTTGTATTTCCTATCCACAATACCAAATCAACGTTCACACTTAATACCCAATCATCGAATAGTCTCATTTTCATTTCTTTTTGGCAGTGAAGGTATTTTCATCTCCTCTCTCGGTGACTGATAAATGACATCGACGCCTAACTCTCGATATCCTAAAACTAATCATTTTAAACACAAAGTCTAGTTAAATGACTTATTATTTTCAAATTATTTTTAAAATTATACTTATTTAATTTTTATACACTATTATTTAAATATAAAAACTATAATACCGTGTCCAACCCGTATTCGTGTCCTATATTTTCAATAACTTACATGTCCCGTGTCCGTGTCGTGCTGCATCCATGTCACTGTGTCCGTTCCTGTGCATCATAGCTTCCTATGAGCGCAAGCCCTCGTAGTTAATTGCCCCTCCGACTTCTTGAGAGAGCACTCTCGATTAAAAATGAGTTACTTTAGCATAGCATTAGAATTTTAGATTTTAGTCTTGTTAGTGGGGGATAAACATAGACCCGATCAAGATACCATGGTTCCGTTATCCCAGGCATATCAAAGATCTCAATCTACCAATGCTAACAAACCATTGGTAATTGGTAACAGTGTCCACATAATCTAATTATAAGTCATGGATTGTCGTTTATTAGGAATCCAGAGTAAACTGAGGTGGATTATTATTGATTTTGATATGTTGTGGTTTAAGGTTCGGGGCTTATATCTATTAAAAAGCCTATTAGTTCATTTAGTTTGGGGCTTATTACTCCATTTAGGAGTTGCTCAGTAGTTTTGTTTAGTTTGGAGCTTATGGCTCTAATTAGGAGTTGCCACTTAGATTTATTTAGGATGGGGCGTATGGCTCCACTTAAGAGTTGCTCAAAAATTTTGTTTTGAATAAGACTTATTGCTTCACTTAGAAGTTGTCTGGTCATTTGAAATAGAACAAAGCTTACGATTTCAATTAGAAGTTGCCAATAGATTTAGTTAAGGGTAAGACTTATGGCTTCACTTAGAAGTTGCCTATAAATTTGATATAGGATAGGACTTATGGCTTCACTTAGAAGTTGCCTATAGATTTAATTGAGGGTACGACTTATTGCTTCACTTAGAGGTTGCCTGTAAATTTGATTTAGGATAGGACTTATGGCTTCACTTAGAAGTTGCCTATAGATTTAGTTGAGAGTAGGACTTTTGACTTCACTTAGAAGTTATCTGTGGATTTGATTTAGGATAGAACTTGAAACTTCTTGATTTGGGATATGATTTATGGCTTCACTTAAAAATTCCCGTAATGAATTGTTTAAGAATAGGCCTTAGTGCTTCATTTAGAAGTAGTATGTTTTGACTTAGGATTTGTTACTTCATTTAGAAGCTTCCCTAACAAATTAGGGTAAGTCTTACTGCATCTATTAGAAGTTGCTTATAAATTTGTTTAGGATTCATTTACTTCACTTAGAAGCTCCCTAATTAACTAGTTAAGATAAGATTTATTGTTTTACTTAGAAGTCAGAAATCACCTATCAAGTTGGTTTAGAGTCATTTTACTTAGAAATTCCCAAAATCGATTGATTAGTAGGTTGTACTGTTTGGTTTAGAAGTATCATATTAGTTTAATTTTAGAGTTTTGGGATATATTTGAATACTGTTACTTGTTTTTCTTTTTTTACTTTTCTTCTACCCTAGCCCTTTTATTTATTTTTCTTCAGCACTATTGTTTTAGTTTCAGTATTAATTTTCATCTATTTATTTGCTTGTAGGTATTGGAGCCCGCACCGATTACAATAAATATTTTTTTATTTTCTCATCTACTACTCTTTTTTGTTTTATTAATGCAAGAAATTGCCTCACAACAAATTTATCTTGTGATTTTCCCAAAATAAATTTTTTGTAATGCACACAAATACATTTAATATTTGTGTTCATTATTTCTCCCCCCCCCCCTTTTTCCTTATTGAGATTTGATGTTTAGGCTTAGTCTTTAGGCTTGTTGAGATAACTTGACCTTTAAATTTATGAGCATATAAAATTTTTAGAGGTTTGGTCCTTAGATTTGTTAAACTTATGTTTTGATATTTAATCTCAATCTTTTAGATTGATCAAAGTAGCTCGACCGTTAGATTTATGAACACAAGTTTTTAGTTGTTCGATTTTTACACTTGTTGAACCTTATATTTTGTCATTCAGTCTCAATCATTTAGATTGATCAAAGAAGCTCAACCCTTAAGTTTATGAGCATATAAATTTTTTAGAGTTTTGATCTTTAGACTTGTTTTTTTTTTTTGAAGAAAGCAATATAGCATTACTAAAAAAAAGAGAGCAAAAAACCCTACAGAGAACAAGCTAAGGATTCCTCCTTCAAAAGATTAACAAACGAAGAAGGAACCTTATCAAGAAAAATGTCATCCCAAAAAAAAGAGGAAAAAACTCCAAAGTTAGCACATAAGTCCGCTAACTTGTTACAATCTCTTTTAATGCAATTGAAAATAACATAATTAAAACTATTAGCAAAAGAAATTTTATCCATACCTTTCCCTCCTTTTTTGAGAGTTTTATGGATGAATTTGATGACGTTTGCATTATCACTCTCAATGATGATACCTTTATACTCATGCATTCGATCCTTGATCACATCTTTAATAGATGTTATGGCAAGAAACTCCAGGTAAGTGATATCCCAATGAATTCTTAGAAACTCCAGGTAGTCTTCCAAAAGCTGCTAGCATTCTTCCTTTATGGTCTCTAACCACGTCAACGCCTCCTTTATAGGAAGGAAATAAAGTTGCATCTAGATTTACCTTGATCCAATCGGGTGGAGGAGAGTACCAACGATTCTCCAACAACGAAAGCTGATTAGTACTCAACCGGGCCCGTGTAGATGTAATTAGGAGCATTAGAAACTCCTACATAGCTCACCGCCTCAGCTGCTATGTGTATCGAACTCCTTTCCTTTTTTCTATGAACTAGTTCGTTTCTCTCCTTCCAAGTAAAGTAAATGGAATTACATAACAAACTAGATAGAAATGCATTCTGTCTTACCAGCATATTATACATCTCCTCATTAGAATTGAAAAGAGGGATATCAAAACCCCACATGTTCAGCTGCTGAATTACTTCTCCAATCTTGTGGCATCTGCCAGTCACATGACTAATGTTTTCTTCCTCATTACAACCTCTTGGGCTTATAAGGAAGTCTTTTATACGTTAAAAATGAATTGGTTGGCAAAGCATTGTTGAAGATCCTCCACCAGAAATTTTTCACTCTAGCATTCAGTTTTGATTTCTTCAACCATTTCCAGCATTCGTTGTCAGTGTTTTGAGAAGAATTGTTAAACAGCAGACATAGAAGTTATAGTTTTCCCTGATTCCATGTGAATGAGTTCAATTTGATCTTCATTAATCTCAGGTTGGATTTTGATCTTACAAATGAGTTCCAAAAGGTCCTTCCCGAAAAATTTCTCTAGTTCTGGACTGCTCCATTGATTTCCTGAGATAATTCTATCCACTGTGAAGGATCTGATCATTTCCTCTTGGGAATTGACAAATTTAGGCCATTTGTTGAGACTTTTGTCCATAATCCATATGTCTTCAAAGACATCAATAGATTGACCATTTGCTATGTTCCATCTCACAATTGGTTTAAGGAATTTACTTCCATCCTTAATTAGCTTCCACGCCGTAGAAACAGATTTAGTCCTATTTCCAGCATTCCAACAAGAACCATATCTTGGATACAATGTTTTATGCATCAAGGAGTCTCCTTCTTTCAAGTATCTCCATGCTAATTTAGCCCTTAAAGGACCCATTTTGTTGGAGCATGAATGTAGCCCTCTTCCTCCATGTTCTAGTGGTTCACACATTTTATTCCAGCATACATAGTGCAAGCCGTGCCCATCGTTCGAATTATTCCGTATAAAGTTATGACATAATTTCTCTATTTCTTCCAGAACACTTCTTGGAACTAGAGAAACCATAGAATGAAAGGAAGGAAGAGAAAGGATAACCATCTAGACCAAAGTAATTTTACCTGCCAATGAGATTAACTTTGATCCCCAACTGTTGAGCTTCTTCATAACATTATCTATCATGAATTGGAAGTCCACCATGGAAAGTCTCCTTAATGCCAATTTAGTTCCAAGATAGTTGAACTCCTTACCTCCTTGAATCCCATAATGCTTTTAATCTTCCTTTTCTTTCTTCTTTTGACAGCTTTCCCAAATAAAATTCCAGATTTGCTTATGTTGACCTTTTGGCCAGTCCAATCACAATACCTCTTGATAATGCCCTTGATAATCTTCACATTTTTAAATTTTGCTTCAACAAAGAAAATGACATCATTCGTGTATAGAAAATGAGAGATCCTTGGGCTGTTGTGGCTCACCCGAACACCAATTTCTTCCTTCTCCATAATAGAATTAGAAAGAAGCTGAGAACACATAATAAAAAGGTAAGGCGACAAGGGACACCCCTGTCTGAATCCACTCCTGGCATTGATCCAATTACAAGGATTCCCATTGATCAAAATAGAGAAAGAAGGATTTTGAACACATTCCATGATGAGCATAGAGAAGAATTCAGTAAATCCAAAATAGATTAGAACTTTATGTAGAGTGGCCACCCCATCGGGTCATAGGCCTGTTCCATGTCTAACTAGATGGACACTAATCCTTTAGATGCTTTAGAGTATCTAAATTTGTGGAATAGTTCTTGAGCAATCAAAACATGTTCTTGAAGAGACCTCCCCTTGACAAAAGCTGCTTGCTCTAAGGAGATTAGTTTTGGAATGACACCATTTAATCTATTGAGAAGAACCTTGGAAGCTACCTTGTAAACCGTGTTACAATGGCTAATAGGCCTATAGTTAGATGCAGATTTCGGATTGTTGATTTTGGGAATTAAAACAATAATAGTTCTCTTCCAGTTAACATTCATTTCAGCCGTTTCAAAAAACAGTTTTAAAGCTTTCCAGAAGTAAAATTTAATGATAAACCAATAGCTTTTAAGAAAGGAATAAGAAATTCCATCCTCACCTGGAGATGTGAATCCACTAGTTTCTCTTAATGCCTTCTCCACTTCATCAATAGTGAAACTGCTGTTGAGCTAAGTTTTGTCCTCCTCTTCCAGGCTATGTTGATTATCCGGCCAACCCTCTAGCAAGCATCTCCTATCACACCATTTATTTTTGAAGAATTGAATTAAAACATCTTCAATCTGATTTTTCTCTTCCACCATATTCCCGTTTCCATCCTTAATGCAAGGGATGAAATTTGTATTCTTTCTAGCACTAGCAACGGATTGGAAAAATTTGGAGTTTTGATCACCTTCAACAATCCACTTTACCTTGGATCGTTGTCTCCACCAAGTGCATAACAGTGCCAATGTAGAATTGAGCTCATTAATTATAAATTTCAGCAAGTAATATTCATCTAATCTTGTTGAACATTATGTTTTGACATTTAATCTCAATTCTTTAAATTGGTCAAAGTAGCTTGACCATTGGATTTATGAGCATATAAAATTTTTAGAAGTTCGATCCTTAGACTTGTTAAACCCTATGTTTTGATATTTAGCCTTAATCTTTTAAATTGATCAAAGTAGCTCAACCCTTAAGTTTATGAGCCTGAAGAATTTCATTTGACTAACACGGGTAGATCATGCAATTTTATATAATTAACTCTTATTAAAAATTACCTCCTGTCTTGCAGGAGTATATAAACATTGCTTCCAACCTTGCAAGAATATATAAAATTGTATCCTTCTTTGCAGTAGTATATGGTGATTGCCTTGTCACTTGCAGGAGTATATAAAAATTATCTTGTCTTACAGGAGTATATAAAAATTATCTCATGTCTAACAAGATTATATAAAAATTATCTTCTCTTTAGCCTCACAACTCTATTCGTGTGTGGCTTCTTAGTCCATACCTGCGAGGCAAACCGAACGCGGAAGGATCTGCGCCACGCTTGATCCGACAGCCTGTAACCACCATTTCTGCCTGCATTTCCCGCCCGAGTGGCCTTCAACTGCCAACCTACGTGTCGGTTACTTCTTCTAAGAAAGATAGGAGTTTGAAGGGCTTCCATTCTTCTCTTCTTCCAAAACTAAAAGCAAATGGCTGCTATATATTTTCTTTGTTGCAATTAGGGAAGCAAGAGAGTTTCCTTCTTCCCGAAGACCAAATCCTACAAATTTGTGACCG
The DNA here is from genome assembly GCF_001605985.2 of Dendrobium catenatum. Lineage (NCBI taxonomy): Eukaryota > Viridiplantae > Streptophyta > Magnoliopsida > Asparagales > Orchidaceae > Dendrobium > Dendrobium catenatum. The sequence goes on along the minus strand of NW_021318833.1, from coordinate 102,182 downwards.
CAAAGCAACATGCAGAAGCTTTCAAATAGTAAGGACAGCAACTTGGAAACTTTGGACAAAAAACCCACCTTCCGGAAAGGCTTGGACAGTAGTTCGCCACTTCTTGCCCTCCTCAATCTCTCCTTTACAAAGCGAGGGGATAGTTGTTGGTGCTGTAACTACCAAACAAGGTAAAATTCCTCAGAACTAAGGAAAATCCCTAGGTCTCTAAGCCATGATTGTGCGTATAACACTCCAAGACCCTTTAGGTCCCTTAGAAACCTTGCATTCAAGTTTCTAAACCTAAAATAAAGCCCCTATTCGATGTCCTCTTCGCAAAACAACGGGAACCTAATGATTTTTTATTGTTTTCTCTCTGATGAGAGCCAAAGAGGCATGCCAATGCATGTAAAGTGGCTGGATTTGTGTCCAGAAACCCCCAAATGCATGATAAAACATTCATTCATCTTGTGTCTTAAACTGCTACCTATTTGTTATACATTTGTTGAAAATTTTGATGGAGAAGTAAAAAGAGAGTAAGGATGATTTATATATGATATTTAATGATTTAGAGAAATTATATGATAAAGTTTAAAGAGAAGTATTCTGGAGAATTTTAGAAAAGAAAGGAGTTAATAATACTTATATTCAAGTCATTAAGGATATGTATATAAAAACTATCACTTATGTTCAAACACAAGGTTGTTTTATCAAGTATTTTCCTACTTCAGCTTCAAGCCCATATCTTTTTGCCTTAGTGATGAATGTTCTTATTAGACATTTGCAAAAAGGATGTAGCTTGGTGTATGATTTCTACTGATGATATTCTTCTTGTTGATAAAACTAAAGAGGGAGTTGATGAAAAGCTTGAATTATGGAGGTCAACCTTAGATTCTAAAAGCATTTGAGTAGATCTAAAACCAAATATATGAAGGAAATTTTAGTAGTAATAGATCTAGTAGTGGGATTGTGAATTGGGTGATCAAATTTGATGTAGGCAAGGGGGGGGAGGGGTGGGCTTTTGGAAATCCTATGAAAACTAATGCTTGGAATGATGTGGCTTTTGGCATTCCTTTTCTTTGCCTATAAAAATGAGATGATGTTGAGAAGAAAAAAAGTGATATGATGTGATTTTTGGAAGCCATAACCTGCGGGTTCTTCTTGGAAAAGCTTGAGAGCTTTGTCCACCTTCTTCCACCTCTTCTAGAAATCTTGCGAGCTCTTTCCAACCTTCGTCTCGGCTTCTAATCTCTTTCATCTCTCCGCAAGTGACCACCCCACCTGTATCCCTCTTCTCTAAGTGAAGCAACTTTAGGGTGTCATGCTTGAGTCGTTTAATTTTAAGAGTCAAGTTTGTAAGTGTCATGAAATGAAATAGTTTTCTCTAATATTATAAAAGTATATTTGTTTCTTATTTTTATGTCTTTTTAGAATTTGGTGGATTTCTTTAGCAATTTTAGTATTTCTTTTATATAGGAAGTCTCTCTTTTTTGTGATCAAAAATTTGGGTCCCTCTCCCAAATTTTTGATTGCATCAGAATCATTAAAAGAAGTGCATGTTTTAGATATCTCGGGTCTATATTCAAAGAGATAGTGAAATAAATGAGAATATTATTAGTAGAATTCAAGTTGGATGGTTGAAGTGGAGGAATGCATCAGGCATGTTGTTTGATAGAAAAATTCCCCTCTAAATTTGAGGGAAAATTTTATAAGATGGTTGCAAGACCTGCAATTTTATATGGAGTAGAATGCCGATCATTAAAAGAGAAGCATAAAATTAAGTGTTGCAGAGATAAGGATGCTTAGGTGGATGAGTGGCTTTGGATTGGAGAGAAAATGTGAAACGAGTGTATACGTGAAATGGTTGGCACAGGTCCAATGGCAAAATAAGATTACAGAGAGTAACCTTAGATGGTTTGCTCACTTAAAACATCGGCCTTCTGATGACCTTGTGCGGAGTGTATATGTATTAGACCATGTTTATGTTAAGAAAGGTAGAGGTAGAGTTAAAAACTTGATTAGAAAGTATTTAAAATGATTCTTTTAATTAAATTTATATAAAAATTTGATTCTTAATAGGACACAATGAAGAAAAATGATTAATGTAAACGAACCCTGTAGTGGTATAAAGGTGTTAATTCTATTTTATTTTGCAATTAGCTTTCATTCATATCACAATAAATTCCCACAAAATGATTGCCTAGAATCATATAACTCATATGATGATAAACTTGTACAGTAATATATCAATCTGTGGTCAATCTGATTCTTAGATGACCTATAATCAAACATCAAATCACCGGCTTAGGATTAAATAATTTCAGAAACATACTCCTATGTGATGCTAAAATGCATAGGCAAGAAAGATAGATAAAATTGTAGACTACAATATTTGCAAAAAGGCAACGTAAGAAGAAAGATAAATGATTTCAAAGCACCAAAATATAAGGAATGAAATTTTCATAATACAATTTGGTTTTTACAGAATGATTTGTCCGATCACAGATGTAGATCAAACGTGTCCAACATACCTGTGTTTCCTAAGAAATTCATCTTCTTCACTTAAGGCTTCACCAGAAGGACGTAAAGAGCTCTGCACTGGATATGTAGACCATGTACTCGGAGTGGGTAGGTCATCAGAAAAATATCTCCTCCTAACCAGCTGGCACAGAAAAATTTCTCAAATATTAGAGTTGAGGGCATGTTGTTGGATAAAGAAAGAATGATATGCAATGTACGGTTAAAACCATTTCGAAGAACTTTGTTATGGCTTCTTTGTCATATCTTGCTTCTTTAGCAGCCTGTCATTTCCAGTGCATGAAAAATAAATGAGTCATTAAACTTCTAATTCAACAACATACAGGAATCCTTTCAGTATTTTGTGTCTGTGAGATAGAAGATAATTCTCTCTCAATTTCACATAAATTACAATCCAACAACACAGGGCATGCCTGAAAATTCCCCCTAATTATTCCTGCCAAAGCCAATGGATAAATAATATTATAAAAAGGTCCAACTTAAATACGTAAGACCACCCACAGCTACATAAATGCATTTAATCATGCTAAATTCCTACCGAGGATTATGCTCATAAGCAATACAATATGAGAGTAATTAAGTAATGCGCGCACGTTTATATACATATACCAATGTTCTAAAAGGTAGAGATATAAGGTGGGGAGTTTAGCTTGACATGGTGCTCAAGCTCCAAATAAATTTTATTTTTTAAATATTTCATGAATAAAAAGAAGGATTAAAATCAGATAAAAGGAAAAAAATTCAAATCAAATTCAAATTTCACAGCTCATAATCCTTCCTTATATATTTTAATTCTAAACTATAATAATACAAATGTATAATAATGGTCAGCAATGATGATCACATGTTCAATTGAGAAGACTCAATCAAAGATTATTATACAAATATCAACAATTATACAGAAACATACATTCATGATGGATCCAAATTTGTTTGTGGATGCCGCCCTATCCTACAAGCAAGTTTTCAATAGTTTAGATTGATGACATTAGAGTTATCACCCTCAATAATTATTCCCTTGTAATGAAACATTCAACTTTGGATATATTCTCTAATGAAGAGGACCGCTTCCAACTCTAAATGAGCAGCATCCCAATGTTTCATTTGCTTTCCAACCACCAAAAGAAACAGTCCCTTGTGATCTCTAAAAACAGCACCAATGCCCGCCCGTATAGGATTTCATAAGAGAAGCATCCAAATTGATTTTGATCCAATCTAGGGGTGGGGGATGCCAAACATCGGTGGACTCTAAAAGGACGTTAGCATCTCAGTCTTCTAGCATCGGATATTTAGATGACTACATAAGGGATATTAAAACATTTGATGCAATAACATTTATTAAAGATGTCACCAATCCAAACTTTATTTCATTTCTACTCCTCCAAGATTAATAAACAGCTATACATATATTTTGACTATGTTCAAATTGAAATAAGAAATTATTTTCAGCTCATATACCCACTCCATAAAGGTTTTGAAAATAGGAACTTGCAAACCCCATTCACGCAGCCTATTAAGAATCTCAATTAAAAATTTGCACTGGACTGAAATGTGTGTTTGGTTCTGCACCTCATTACATCCTCTAGTACAGCAATTTGATTGTAAAAGATTCCTATAGTTGAGAAAAGAGTTAGTAGGAAAAGCATCCTTACATAGTCTCCACCAAAACATTTCAACCTTAAGAGTAAGTTTGAATTTTCTGATCCAGTTCATTGTCTCAGGTTGCTGATCTCCATTCTCCAATGTTGCTTCAAATGCTAAGGACGTGATTGTTCTTTTGGAATGCTGATTTATTAACTCAACACAGTCTTTCTCCATATCAAGGAATAGAGGAACTTGCATAAAGATCAAAACAAAATCTTCATCAAAAAATTTCTGCAACTCCGAGGAAATCTAGCTACCATCCTCTGCAATGAATTGATTAACTGAAACTCCTAATTCAGAACAATTCGCCAGCGCTGGCCATTTAAATAGAAGCTTGTCAAAGATCCACACATCATTTAAAGAGTTAAATATTTTGGCATTTTCCAATCTCCATCTAATGATATTCTTTAAATGCTTTACTCCATTAACCATAATCCGCCAGGAAGCAGAGACACCCCTCTTAACATTGGCACACCAAACATCACTCCCATACTTAGAGATAACAATACGACTACATAAGGAAAGAGGATTCTACTGAAATCTCCAAGTAATTCTAGATCTCAAAGGACCAACCTTGTTCACCAAGGAATAAATAAAAAATCCTCCAAACATCTTGAGTTTACAAAGCTCTTCCCAAGCCACATAATGCAGTCCTTTCCTTCATTTATCCTTATGCCATAAAAAGTCTCTACACAACTTATCCAGCTCATTCAGTACACCCTTAAAAGCCCCGAATAAGTAGACCAAAGAATAAGAAGTGAAAGAAATGTACTTTAAATAAGAAGAGTCCTACCAGCCAAAGAAAGCACCTATTGCCCCAAGCATTTAACCTCTTCAAAGCATGATCTAAAATGTTATGGAAATCAAAACTTACTAACCTTCTCATGGTCATTTTCACTACCAAATATTGCATTTCTTTAACAACTTTGAGTACCATCCATAGAATTCAAACATAATTCTCTTCATAAACGGAGCGAAGCCGAGCGGCAATGGAGGAGATGGGTTCGGCCGACTGGAGGTTCGGTCGTGGCTCTGGAGGTCGGGACTCTGGAAGAGGAGCTACGGGAGAAATGAGCGAGAGTGTCGTGTGTGTAGCAAATGGAAGGAAGCAGGGCTTCTATTTAACGACGCGAACAGGCGACAATCGAGGAGCTGCTGTGGGATTTGCGAGATCAGACGCGAACGGCGCGGATTTCAGCTGGATTCGTGGATACAACGGTCTTACAGGTATTATTTACGGGATTTTTTCTTTGTTTCTTCTGGATTTTATACAAAGGTCAAAAATAGCGCATAGTAAATCTGAGATAGTTTCAGATTTAGGAGTTAGCTTAATTCTTAAATCAAAACCTCTTTGATAAATGGAGTTAGATAATAATTGTGAGCACATTATATACAAGGGGACAAAGGGCACCCTTGTCTAAACCCACTTCTAGCTTCAATTCAATCTGAATTTCTAATATTTAGAAGAATAGAAAATCTTGCACTTTGAACACACTCCAAGATGAGGTTTGAGAATTTAGAAGGAAACACAAATCAACTCAAAACCATAGATAAGGTTGACCAACCCATACTATCATAGGCCTGCTCCATATCGATTTTAAGTGCCATAAATCCCTTCTTTGCATTAGAAAATATGAGCTTATTAAAGATTTCTTGAGCCAAAAGACAATGATCAGACATTGATCTTCCGCGAACAAAAGCAACTTGATCTTCAGTGATTATCATCGGCAAGCACCCTTTCAATTCATTCATAATCATTCTAGCCACCACTTTATAAATGGTTTGACAAAGACTAATAGATCTAAAGTGGGAAGGCTCCACCGGATTCTTCATCTTTGGAATTAAAAAAATCAACTTGTCCTTTTATTCAGGATGCATTTTACCTTTTTTAGAAAAAACAATCTAAAGCTCTCCATAGATCTTCTTTAACAATGCTCCAAAAGAACTTTATGAATGAGAAGTTTACACCGTCTAGCCCCGACGACTTGTTATTTCCCAATCTCTTCACAGCCTCCACCAAATCTTCTTTTGTAAACTCCACATTCAGCAACTCCCACTCAAATTTTTCAATTTTCTGATGATTAAAAACTTCTGGCCATTCCAAAAGATTGTATCTTCTATTTTTCCATTTCTGACAAAAAAACTTATAAAACACAGTTTCTATCCTGCCTTGATCCTCCACAATTCCGTCACTTCCATCCTTAATCTGATTCATCCACTTCTCAACTCTTCTAGTTGACGCATATGCATGAAAGAAATTAGAATTTGTATCTCCCTCTTCAATCCATCTTGCTTTAGCTCTCTATTCCACCAGGAGGCTAGCCGAGCCAAGGTAGCATTAAATTCACGAATTTTACTTCTAAGAAGTTGCGGTTCCTTCTGATCCAGTCCCTTTTCCGAACTTTCCTTCAATTGCATCTCCAAGATCCCCTGCTGCAACCCCACCTTCAATGTAGAGAGGTCCATCAACTTGTTTTTATTCCAATAATACAACGATTTAATGCTCTTTTCATCTTCCTTTGCAAAATCTCCGCTACATTACCACAATCAGCTCTCCACCAAGCTTTAAGAACAATATTCCAAGCTGCAAGATAAGGCTTCCACACATCATAAAATTTGATAAACTTATGAAGAGGTCTTGAAGTCTCATTAATCTTGAAAATAATAGGTGAATGATCCAATGATACTAGCAAGGTGCCTCACCATAGCATAAGGAACCTTCTGAAGAGTAGCTGAATTTAATAAACATCTATACAGCTTTTCCCAAATCCTTGAGCTGCCTTCCTTATTATTGCACCAAGTATATCTTGGTCCAATAAAACCTGCATCATGAAAATCATTGTTAGCCATAAAAGCTCTCATTTCATGAGGTCATTGGGAGAAAATAAGCCTCTTTAACCCTCTTTATCTTCTGTAGACAAAATACAATTAAAATCCCCTCCCACAATAGCAGGGATTTCAGAAACCAACTCCTTCTGAAGACACTACCACAAACTTCTTCTAACATACAAGTCCTTACTCCCATACACCGTAGCAACATTGCAACTACCTTTGTTAGCAATATGGAGACACCCAAATACCAATTGAGATGACTCAAATCTCACATCAAAGCTACTCTTCGACCTCCTCCATAACACTAGAATAACTCAAGCCATACCACTAGCTGGATGATGAAAAAAATCCCACTCCTCCCCATAGTGGATTGTTGTAACATACTTTTTCTTTAAATCTTTGGCTTCTTTATATGAATGACTAGAGTGAACACTAATCATTATAAAGCTTACTTCATGATGGTAAGTAAATTTTTCTAAATATTTAACTCAGCTAAAGAAAATAATGATAAATCAGCTATCAATGAGAATATATTGGTGTTCACCTGATGCAATCAAAAATTTAGGAAGGGATCCAAATTTTATCAAAAAAAGAAGACTCTTCCTAGATAATAGAAAGACACAAATGTACCCAAAAAGATATAAAATACAACAAATTTGACAAATAAACCAAAACAACTCACTTTTATAATATTAGAAAAGGACACTTACAACTCTTGAACACAAACAACACAAACATAAAATACACCTAAAGTTGCTTTGCCTTGAGAAGAAGGATACAAGTGGAATGAAACTTGCGGAGAGGCGAAAGAGGTTATAAGCCAAGACGAAGGGTGGAGAAGCTCGCAAGCCTTCCTAGAAGAAGTGGACAAAACTCTCAAGCTTTTCCAAAAAACCCTCAAGTTTTCTTACTCCAAATATAACATTTTTCACTACTTCTAATCATCCAAAAACATCTCCTATTTATAGACCAAAAGAGAGAATACAAACAGCCACTAAAACTCTTCAAATACTTAATTAAATGAGGGAAATGAAATGCCAACAGTCACCACACATCATTCCCCAAATCTTCACAGGAAACAGAGCACCAAAGCCACAGAAAAACCCCCAACAGCCACGGGAAAGCAGCCCAGCCTAGGACCCGAAGAGGCAGCCGCAGAAACCAAAGAGGCCCGCACGGAACCGAGGAACCAAAGGCACGGGAAAACCACCCAGCACAAAAAACCAACAGCCACTCGAGGAAACCAAGGGGCCAAGGCACGGGAAGCCTCCCAGCACAGAAAACCAAAAGCCAGCCACGGAAAACCAAATTTTTGGATTAGATTTGACCCCCCCCCCCTTGCCTACATCATCACCACAATCAAATGAAATAAGAAAAATGAAATGAAGATAATGATACCTACTTGAATGACGCTGGAACTCGACAGGTTTTATCAAATGAGTATGACCGTAATACAAACTATATGTCAAGGCATATAAAAGCAAGTCAGCATCTGCCAGAGCTTATCTTTTAAGTTTTCATATTAGTGCTTGTCTTCTGAAACTCTTCTTATACATTAGATTTTCTCTTACGCACTCGATATTTACTTTTTTAAGGTTTAAATTGCACAAAAGAGAAGTTTGGCAACTCCCTTGACACAATGTTTTCCTTGCCCACAACTCCATTTCTCGGCCATTATCAACCCTACCCTACATCAATAGTCATTCCTTCCACCGAATCTTCCATTCATGGGCAACCTCAAACTGCCAATCAAGAAGCCTGTGAATTCAGAAAAGCCATTCATAAGACTTCTGTCATTCAGACACATCCAGTCATCTTCCACCATATGGTTGGAGACTGATACTACATGGAGCATGTATACAAACAGGCATATAGGATATGAGTCATATGACGCACATGGAGGGTAAGGTAGTTTGTTGCTTTTTTTTCTGGGCGGGGATCATGCCATTGAGGGAGCAGAGGAAATATGATAAATGAAAGAAAACCCCATAGAGAAAGTGTGACCTATTTCTGAGATCAAACAAAATATGGTCAATGAATTAACTACTAGAAAATGGTTTGTAAAAGTGTAATTTATGTATTTATCAACAAAAAACAAAAGAACATATTAGTGGTCGAGAATGTAAAACCCGAAAATGACGATCGTAGGTCGTCGCATGCTTTTTGATGCGTCATGACGAGACTTAAGTGAAATTTTCAAAGTTAACGGAATTTAACGAAAATAATTTTATAAAATCCAATGCAATTTCTGATCAAATTGATGTATAGAATTTATAGTTAATTTGGAGTATTTTAAAGATAAAACTTTTGGAAATCTCATAATGCAAACTTCACCCCTAATTGTTTCTTCAGTCAAATTCACTTAAGGACATCATGGACATTTGGCAAACCCAATTTCTCCCTATTAAGCAAACCGAACCCTCCCCACTCTCCCCCATTCGCTCATTTCAGCTGAAACCGACAGAAAGGAGGCTGACAGGACGAACGGCGCGGGCTCAGCGGGGGCTGCTCCGGCGGCGGCAAAGAATTTATTTCAAATCGAAGAGGGCGACGAAGGGAATCTAAAGGTATGATTGTTTCGAAACGAATCATTTTAGATCTCAAATTATTTGGAGATGAAGTTTCTAGGGTTTTTCCAAAATCTCGTTTTCTTCCAAGTTTTTTTTAAGAAATCAATAGGGAATGATTAGAGGAGCATTTTAACGATATAATCAAAGATTTTGGATAAATTTTGAAAAACCAAAAATTAGGATTTTTACTAAAACCTAATTTCTATAAACTGCTTTTACAAAAGTTGTTTATAAAAGCCTTAGGAATGATTTTATGACAAAAAATTTGATTTTTGGTGAAAATCTTATTTTTTGTAATTTCCTAATTTATTAAATCCAAAAATACTTAATCTAATTATTAAATTAGGTTTAGAACAGAGTTTGATGTGATAATAAGAAAAAATTAATAAAAATTAGAGTTAAAAAATGTAAGATTTTTGATAAATCTAAAAATGCTAAATAAATTTAAATAAATTAAGTACTAAGTAATATGACTTAGATCTTATGTGCAATGTTAGGTATTGACTGTTTAGAGGAACGACAAGTGTCGGAGCTACATCGTACATCGTAGAAGCCTGTTTCGAAGTCATTAAGGTAGGTATTCATACCTCATTTAAATTTATAAGTGCTTATATTTTTATCCTTAAATGAAATTTTATGTGTTTATTTTACTTTTAATTCATGCTTTATATTCAATAATTTAAAGAATACCCTGTAATTTCATATTTCTATATTATGCATTAATTGGAAAGCATATATATAAAAGCATATAAAGCATAGGAAGAACACTTGAACATGAAAGCATATGAAGCATAAGAAAAACACTTGAGCATGAAAGTATATAAAGCTTAAGAAGAACAATTGAACATGACTAAATGATTTAAATTAAATAATGATTTCATGTGCATGTTGATCCGGAAGTGCCAAACACATGGTAATTGGGTTCTACGGAGCCAAATGGTAAAGGGGCTTGCAAAAGCTAAATGGTAATGGGTTTCTTCGAAACCAAATGGTAAAGGAAATGAGTAAAATTTGACTGTGTACCTGATCAGTACAAATACTGGTACTTCCGAGACTGGTGTATATATTTAACATAAGCATATTTGCATTTGATTTGCATATAAAAATGGTGAAAGGAAAGAACGAAAGAACGAAAGAATGGAACGTTAAAAAAAGGAAAATGAATATAAGATTAAAAATTTAAATATTATGATTTGCAAAATGATATGAATTGATTTTATTTATATAAGTTTTTGTTATATGCTACTTATGAAATTAACTGAGTTATGAATTACTTGCTGAGCGAGTAAGCTCATCCTACGTTTGAAAATATTTTTCAAGAGAAATAATTAAGAAGTAATGGCTACGAGATAACAGTATACCTACCGTCGTAGAGGACCTCGAGAAGAAGAAAGGTTTTTGTCTTATGTTTTCTGTTGAGTCTTTAATCTGTATCTGTGCAGTTTGTGGGAGCTTATGTAACTGTTAATGATTTAAGTTTTTAGTAGTGGAGCGAGAAGAAACAAATTTGAACAATTGTGATATTGATGCTTTCTTAGTGGCTCTATCTTATTTTAAGTGTTGAGGATATTCAAATTCTATCATAAAGATTTTATATGAAATGTTTATAATTATGTTATGATGTTTTTCCCGTATGACTGTCTGTTCCCACCACGTTAATTCGGGCTAGCAGGGTCGGGTCGTGACAAGAGATATGGGAGAAAGATGGAAGTCTAAGACTCTGTATAAATTACAGAGAGCTGAACAAGTTGACAGTGAAGAATAAGTATCCTCTTCCAAGAATAGATGATTTGTTTGATCAGTTTGAAGGTGCTTCAGTGTTTTTCAAGATTGATTTGAGGTTAGGATATCACCAGCTCAGGATTAGAGAGGAAGACATTGCAAAGATTGCTTTCAGTACCCGATACGGGCATTATGAGTTTGCAGTGATGCCTTTTGGTTTAACAAATACCCCTGCAGTGTTTATGGATCTCATGAATAGAATCTTTAAGCCCTCTTTAGATCAATTCGTGATAGTATTCATAGATGATATACTTGTTTACTCCCTTGATGAAGAGATGCATGCAAATCATTTAAAGGATGTATTGCATACCTTAAAAGGGAATGAATTGTATGTTAAATTCTCTAAATGTGAATTTTGGCTAAAGAGTGAAATTTTTGGGGCACATGTGATCACTGATGGGAAGATAGTTGTGGATCAGCATAAGGTGCAAGCAATAGCAGACTGGCCAAGACCAGCTACAATGACTGAGGTTAGGAGCTTTTTAGGATTAGCAGGCTACTGTAGAAGGTTTGTTGAGGGATTTTCACAGATAGTTATGCCACTATCTAGATTGACTCAGAAAGCAGTAAAGTTTGATTAAACAGCTCAGTGTGAGGAAGCTTTTCAGAGGTTAAAACAGTGTTTGATAACTGCTCCAGTGCTGACTATCCCATTAGGATCAGATGGATTTCAGCTTTACAGTAATGCCTCACATAAAGGGTTGGGTTGTGTATTTATGCAGAATGGAAGAGTAATTACCTATGCTTCTAAGCAATTAAAGAATCATGAGAGGAATTACCCGACCCATGATTTGAAATTAGCTGCAGTAGTTTTTGCCCTAAAGATCTGGAGGTATTACTTGTACGGAGTTCGGTGCGAAGTTTTTACTGACCACCAGAGTTTGACGTATATCATCACCTAGAAAGAATTGAATTTAAGGCAGAGGAGATGGCTAGAACTCATTAAGGATTATGAGTTGGACATTCAGTATCACCCAGGTAAAGTAAATGTGATTGCAGATGCTCTGAGCAGAAAGAATTCAGGTAGTGCAAATTAGATGATTACACAGCAGCAAGAATTGATTAGAGAATTGGAGAAATTAGAGATTTCAGTGGTTCAACCCAATGATGCAGAAATTGTGAGATTGAATCAAACTATTATCCAGTCAACCTTTCCAGAAAAGGTACAAGAAACTTTGCCACATTATGCAGATTTTAAGAAGATACTGGATATGGTCAGTGTGGGACACACTGAAGACTTTGAACTTGATGTTGAAGGACTGCTACGGTATAGAGGCAAATTGTGCATACCAGATGTGGATGACTTAAGGAAAGAAATCCTTCAAAAAGCTCATTACTCTAGTTACACCATTCATCCAAGCAGTAACAAAATGTATCAGGATTTAAAAGAGGTGTTTTGGCAGCCAGGAATGAAGAGAAGTGAGGTAGAAACAGTATATAAATGTACTTTATGTCAGATGGTTAAGGTGGAACATCAAAAATTAAAAAGATTTCTACAGCCTTTACCTATACCTGAGTGGAAATGGGAAGACATTGCTATGAATTTTGTGGTTGGTTTACCCAGATCCAAAAGAGGATGTGATGCTTTATGGGTGATTATTGATAGGTTGACTAAGTCTGCACACTTTTTACCTATCAAACAGTCTGATCCAGTTAAGAAATTGACGAGCTTGTATGTTGATCAGATTGTCAGGTTACATGGGGTACCTAAGTCTATAGTGTCAGATCATGATGGAAGATTCACTTCCAGATTGTGGAAGAAGGTTCAAGAAGCTATGGGTACCAGCCTTACTTTTATTATAGTTTTCACCCTCAAATAGATGGGCAGTCAGAAAGAACCATCCAGACCTTAGAAGATTTTGTCAGGTTGTGTTCTATATTTTGGTGGTAAATGGGAGATATATGTACCACTGATTGAGTTTTCCTACAACAATAATTTTCAAGCAAGTATTGTTATGACACATTATAAGGCTTTGTACGGAATAATGTGTAGGACACCTTTAAGCTGGGCTGAGACAAGGGAAAGGAAGATTATTGATGCTAATCTGGTTGATGATGCTACAGAAAAGATCAGATTGATCTGTGATAGATTGAGGGCAGTGCAGGATAGACATAAGAAATATTATGGTGCCAAACACCGACTAGTTGAGTTTGATGTTGGAGAGTTTGTATTCCTCAAAGTCAGTCCAATGAAGTGAGTGAAGAGATTTGGCAAAATGGGAAAGCTGAGTCCAAGATATGTAGGTCCATTTGAGATTTCATAAAAGATTGGAAAGGTGAACTATATGTTGATTCTACCAGCACACATGAGTGGAGTACATAATATATTCCATATCTCTTCTTTGAGGAAATACATTTTAGATGAAACTCAGAAAATCAATACTGAATCTATTGATATTCAGCCGGATTTGACCTTTGTGGATGAACAAGAGAAAATCCTTGACTATGATGTTAAGCAGTTGAGGAGCAGAGCGATCCCTTATGTTAAGGTGGTTTGGACGCATGGTTCAGAGAAGGATGCCACATGGGAGAAGGAATCAGAAATGAGGGAGAACCACTCTCATTTATTTGGCTAAGGTATGGCTTTAATGTATAGAATTATTTTTAAATTTCGAAGACGAAATTTTTTATTAGGAGGGGAGAATTGTAAAACCCGAAAATGACGATTGTAGGTCGTCGCACACTTTTTGATGCGTCGCGACGAGACTTCAGTGAAATTTTCGAAGTTAATGAAATTTAACGAAAATAATTTTATAAAATCATACGCAAAATTCTGATCAAATTGATGTATAGAATTTATAGTTAATTAAGAGTATTTTAAAAGATAAAAATTTTGAAAATCTCATAATGCCAACTTTACCCCTAATTATTTCTTAAGTCAAATTCACTTAAGGACATCATGGACATTTGGCAAACCCAATTTCTCCCTATTAAGAAAACCGAACCCTCCCCACTCTCCCCCATTCGCTCATTTCGGCCGAAACCGAGAGAAAGGAGGCAAACGGGACGGAGGGCATGGGCTCGGTGGGGGTGGCTCCGGCGGCATTTTTTCGACGAAGAATTTAGTTCAAATCGAAGAGGGCAACAAGAGGAATCTAAATGTATGATTGTTTCAAAACGAATCTTTGAAGATCTCAAATTATTTGGAGACGAAATTTTTAGGTTTTTTTTCCAAAATCTCGTTTTCTTCAAAGTTTTCTTTAAGAAATCAATATGGAATGATTAGAGGAGCATTTTAACGATATAATCAAAGATTTTGGAGAAATTTTAAAAAATGAAAAAATGGGGTTTTTTACTAAAACCTAATTTCTATAAAGTGCTTTTACAAAAGTTGTTTATAAAAGCCTTAGGAATGATTTTATGAGAAAAATTTTAATTTTTGGTGGAAATCTCTTTTTTTTTTCTAATTTATTAAATCCGAAAATAATTAACTTAATTATTAAATTAGATTTAGAAGAGAGTTTGATATGATAATAAGACAAAATTAATAAAAATTAGAGTTCCAAAATATAGGATTTTTTGTAAAATCGAAAATGTTAATTAAATTTAAATAAATTAAGTATTATGTAATGTGACTTGGATCTTATGTGCAATGTTAGGTATTGACTGTTTAGAAGAACGATAAGTGTCGGAGTGACGTCGTACGTCGTAGAAGTCGTTAAAATAGGTATTCATACCTCATTTAAATTTATAAGTTCTTATATTTTTATGCTTAAATGAAATTTTATGTGTTTATTTTACTTTTAATTCATGCTTTACATTCAATAATTTAAAGAATGCCCTGTAATTTCATATTTTTATATTACGCATTAATTGGAAAGCATATGTATGAAAGCATATGAAGCATAGGAATAACACTTGAACATGAAAGCATATGAAGCATAAAAAAACACTTGAGCATGAAAGTGTATGAAGCTTAAGAAGAACAATTAAGCATGATTGAATGATTTAAATTAAATAAAAATTTCAAGTGCATGTTGATCTGGAAGTACCAAACAAATGGTACTGGGGTTCTACGGAGACAAATGGTAAAGGATCTTGCAAAAGCTAAATGGTAATGCGGTTCTTTGGAACCAAATGACAAAGGAAATGGTCAAAATTTGATTGTGTACCGGATCAGTACAACACTGGTACTTCCGGAATGGGTGTATACATTTAACATAAGCATATTTGCATTTGATTTGCATATGAAAATGGTAAAAGAAAAGAATGAAAGAATGGAACGTTAAAGAAAGGAAAATGAAAGTAAGATTGAAAATTTAAATGTTATGATTTGCAAAATGATATGAATTGATTTCATTTATAAAAGTTTTTGTTATATGCTACTTACGAAATTAACTGAGTTATGAATTATCTGCTGAGCGAATAAGCTCATCCTACGTTTGAAAATATTTTTCAGGAGAAATAATTAAGAAAATTTCGCCGAAATATTATCATGTGATTAATTGATACATCATTTTTTCGTCAGAAACCGTTGTCGAAGAATTAACTTAATTTTTGTTGGATTTTTCCAGAGAAAAGGCCCTATTTCGCCTCAACCCATCTTCCTTCATTCTTCCTCCCAAAACCTAAGGTTTCGCTTGTTGTCGCCATTCCAACTGGTTATTTGCTCATTTCATCGAGATTTAAGAGGTAAAACTCGTTCTCTTTGCTTATTTATTTTTTAGGAAATTTGAACTGTTAGAACATATGATATTTGACCTCTTTAATTATTTTTTAAACAAATGGCAAACATTTTAAAACTTCATATTCCTGTAAATGTGCTAAAAAATAGTTGCAACGTCATGGGGAAATATTGTTATAAGCATTTTTTATTTATGAATGAAAGTGCTCTGATGGCACTTGAAAGTTCGACAGGGGTGTTAAGCCCTAATAAACTAGTCTTAAGGCTAACCAAAAGGGGGGTGAATTGATATTTTAAAAAATCTTTCAATGAAAAACATATTCTTAAACTAAAACCAAGATTCACCACAGAAATCAAAGTGCCGAAATTAAATGCTGAAGCAGTAATAAAGAACATAGAAATTTATAGTGGTTCGGTCAACAAGACCTACGTCTACTCCCCAGAGGCACCGTCCGAGTATTGCACTAAACTGAATGTCTCTCCTCTTGCCCCCACAACAAGGCAGAGAAGCCTTTACAAACCTCATTTCCACCAACCCTAGTGAGGCAAAGAACCCAACTTCTTTTGCTTCCTCAAGAAGCAGGCAGAAAATCCAACTCCTTTTGATTCCTCTTGAAGCAGGTAGAGAATCTTGATCAGATGCTGAAGTAGACCTCTCTAGAACCCCCAAGAAACTAAGGACGACGACTGGAAAAGATGACGACAGATCCTTGTTTGGAGCAACATTTGTAAAATCTCTCACAAACTCCCCCTCATAAGATCCTCTCTCTCTCTCTCTCTTGCTCTCCCTCTCCTTTTGGCTCTCTCAGGTCAAAATAAGAGCAAAAGATACTCTCTTGAAAAGAACAAGAGGTCTTAAATAGAAGAGCTTCAGAATAGCTCTTAATTGCAACAAACCGACTTTAATGTCCAAGACGATATAAATATCATCTTGTACAATCCAAGGTATTTCTAAGCGAGGCGAGGCATAAGCCTCGAGGCGTAAGCCTCAAAACAATTAAAATAAAATTATAAATAATAAAAAATAACATAATATTATGTCAACTATGAATTTGAAGATTTGTTTTAAGATAATATTAGTGGAATACAATATTTAAAATAAACTCACTTAAAAATAAAACATCTCCTTAGGATCAAGACCCAAAACAGGTTCATCATCAATTTGATTGTCTACAGAAGAATCTTCATAATTAATGTCAAAGTCATCCTCTAACTTTTCTTCATCTATAATATTTTTTCCTTTATCTTCTATATCAGTTAATATTTCATTAGCTCTAAAATGAAACAATAGTAACATACAAAATAATTCATTATATTTAAGAATACCTTTAAATTTTTTTGAAGCTCCAATCTCACTTTGTTTCTTTCTTTTATATATTTGAGTAGTTGCTTCATTGTCTTCTTCATTGACATGACTTTCTCCTTCTGCTTCAACTTCAGATACATCAGCATTCTTAGGAGTAACCCATTCATCATCAGATTGTAACTCATCAACAAGCAAAGGGTCAATTTCATTCTCAATATTTTCTTGATTTTACAATTTTAGATGTCTATATTTCAGTTTTTTGTTAAACATAACATAAACTAGTTTGTTCATTCGATCTGCCGCCAATCGATTTCTTCTCTTTGTATGAATTTGATTGAAGATACTCCAATTACGCTCACATGCAGAAGTCGAACACGTTAGGCTAAGAACTTTAATTGCAAAAGCTTTCAATTCAGGAACATCATCTCCAAACTGAGCCCACCAACGTTCTACATGAAGTCAAACATAGTATTTATGTATATTGGTTGAAGTTGAAGACTTGAACATAAATATTAACATTAAAATTATAAATACACAAACTACAAACATACCAGGAGATCGTGTTTTGAAGCATGCTTGTGCTGCTCTAAATCCAA
>NW_021318833.1:27617-82579 GCF_001605985.2 Dendrobium catenatum | reverse complement strand
GAAGCTGGAGAAGAAGAAGCGAGACATGAAGCAAATGACGGGAAGATTACGGGAAGCAAGAGAAGAAGAAGAAATAAATCGTTACCTTCAATCGCCTCCAGCTATGTTCGAACTCGACCGAACTGTGGTCGTCCAAGTTGGCAGAGTTCGCCTTTCAGTTCTCACCCGAAGCAGAAGCAGGAATGTTACCCTAATACTCGACTCTTATACGACTCTCACCGCTCGGTTTATATCGAAGCGGTGCCTCGTTTCGCTTCGAGGCGTTACGAACCGAAGCCTACGCCCCGTGCGAAATAAGCGCACGCTCCACCGAATCCAACGAGGCGTAAGCCTCAACGCGCAAATGCTTCGCCTAGCCTTAAGTCGCGCCTTAGTGCGTACGCCTCTTCCGCCTTTTTAATGAAAAATAGCTTGATCGTCCAGGCCGATAGTATATCGTCCTGTACGATCAGTACAAATTGTTGAATATCATCCAGACAATCGCACTGAATAGCAGCTGGTCGATACTTCGTCGTCCAGGGACAACTAAGGTTTGTGAACTGATCGTCCCGGCCGATCCTGCGATCGCACAGGACGATATGATCGAGCAATCAAACCTTAATTGTTTTCCTTAATTACCAGATTAATTTAGGCATAATTGTGTTGCATCGTCAAGGATGATGTCCAAAAATAAAAGCTACCTAAATAGATTTTGTGGTTGATTCTTTCTAATTTGAGCCTATCATCCCGGCCGATACAAATATCGTCCAAGACGATGCGCTTAATGACGACTGCCTTAACCAGGATGCCCTAATTAGGATTTATATTTTTAACTGATCTTCCAAGCCGATTTTGGGATCGTCCCGGACGATGTGAGCAAAAACAGAAAACTATAAAACAGTCAGAAAAATTCCCCCAAGTTTGTGTGTGCAAGGTTAGCATCGGGAACCACATCGTTTACAACAAACTCAAGAAAAGAAAAAGTTTACAAACTAACTCAGACTTAGTCTACCCAATCTTAGAGCTGATTCAAATTGCAGTTTGATCTTGTGGATCTGAAATGTTAGTAGGCAAGTCAGTAGTAAAGAAACAGAAGTGTTTGCTATCATCAAAATCATATTCCCTTAAATCAGATCCGCAACCATGATTAGGATCTTGGCTTGAATGGCCGACTCCTATAACATTTTTCTGAAAACTAGACCTAAGATTGTGGAAATGGTGCCTCAAAGCACACAAGATTTCAAGACTTGAATAATTTCATCTTTCATGAAATAGTAGCCATGACATTGAGATGAAAATTGAGGCAAAGGCATGCTTGTTCTTATTTTTTATGTGGAGATTATTGTGCCAAGAGATTTAATTAATGTTACCTAAGACAATTAAAAATGTAGATGCTCCATCTAAGTACAAATTGTAATGGCGTTTAGGAATGTTCTTAAGACTTATAATTGCTAGCCCTTTAATAATTTCCTTACATTTATCATCATTATTGTCATTATCCAAACTTTAAGTTGGAGAGTAAATATTGGATTTAGAAGAGCTCTTAAGGGTGTGTTATTATTCTTTGAAGGGTGTGTTATTATTCTGGGGGTATCATCAAACTCAAGATTTATATGAAGCACTAGATTATTGAATTCGAAATTTATTAATGCCTTAGAAATCTATTGAACATAAATCCTAATGACAAAAGATTGCTAACAGATCTTAAATACTAAATATTATGAGATCTTGTAGTAATAGCTCATTATAATAATAATTTTTCTTCGATTGTTTAATTTTTAGGATTATTAATTCAAGATCCATATGAATATCCAAGAGGAGAGATGTTTGATGTATAATAGAATGTTACCGAGATGAAAAGCATTTACAGATGAATTTATTAAGGAAGTTGAATATTTTATTCACGTAGCATATAAACTATGTTCATGTACGTTAGATGAAATGTTCAAAATGTTCATGTTCGAAGCACAAAAATCAGCTTATCTTAAGCCTGACGAGGTTAAGTTTGATTTACATCATAGGGGGATTTGTCCTAGGATATTGGTCGTAACATGCCTTTGTTGTCGATGATCATTTGCAATTTTCATTATTAATCTTTAAAAACTTAAGAAAACCCAGTGGAAAATATGCCGCCAGATTCCTTAGGGATTCGAAGATTAAAATAGCAATACTGTATATGTTGCTTAGCTGCCAGGAAGCCCAACCAATCTTAGAGTTAGTATATTCAATGTCCATATGAATAGCCGAGAGAAAGATGTTGGATGTAATGATGTATAATAGAATGTATATTCTAAAAACATCAAAATTATATTGTCTAATTTTTATCGTGAAATCTAAATTGGATGATTTGTTGCCAGATTTTTCATGAGCAATCTGCCAACAACAAATCCTAAAAATGTTGAGAGAGTAGTGGAAAATGAATTCTCAGTATGGTTTAAAACGTAAGTATAGACAATTTAATGATTCTCCTCATTTCTAATATAGCTCGTACATGCACCTTATTTTTTTAATTGTGCTTAGGTATACAATCCCTGTAACGAGGTCCTCCAGAAAGGGCTACATGCACTTGCATGGGATCCAATGAGAAAAACAAAGTTATGACCAATTCACATAGCCAATGGATTTAGATTTCATGTGAAGTCATGGAGTGAGAAGAAAAATAGAAAATAATTTAGTTTATATTAAAGGAAACACTCATGAAGAAAGTGAATGTGATTATTATGGCATTCTAGATGAGGTTCTTGAGTTGCAATAACAAGGGGACAATGAGAATCATGTATGTTTGTTTAAATGCCAATGATATGATCATGTGCTAAATAGAGGCACAATGATACATCCTATATTTTTTTTTTTCTGGGTTGATGGTTTTGGTAGAATTGATTATGACTGCTTTGGGGACGTGATTATTTTCGATACAAGTTATTGTTTAAATAAATATAACTTAGTCTGTGCCCCTAATATCGGAGTGAATAATCACTGGCAAAATGTTCTATTAGGAGTGGCATTTTTATCTGAGGAAACTATTGATTCTTTTACCTTGCTATTTAGAACATTTCTAAGAATTATAGATAACAAACATCTCATTACTATTTTTACTGATCAGGACCAAGCCATGGCCAGGGCAATAGAGATTGCATTGCCTAATACACGGCATCGATTGTGCCAATGGCATCTGTACAAGAAGGCTCCTTCAAAAATATGATGCTTTAACAGTAACAACAGAGTAAAATTCTTATTTCTTTATTGTTTCAGGCAGTGTGATTCTGTAGAGCAATTTAAGAGAAAGTGGACTGAAATGATCTCAGAAGGAAATCTTCAAAGCCATCAATGGTTGAATGATCTCTACAAAATCATGGAGAAGTTGTCAACTGCATTCAATAAAGATTGTTTTAATCTTGACATTTTATCAACCCAACGTAGTGAGTCCACCAATCATGTATGTCATGGTTGTTCCAAGCTAACAAGTACTATCACTGAGTGTTTCCTAGGTTTGGAAAAGATAATGAGGACTTAGCGTCAAAATGAACAAGATAAAGAATTCAGATGTAGTCAAACAGATATAGAACCTTATATGAAAAGTAGCTCAATATTGAAGCAACCTGCAAAATTTTATTTAAGAAAGCTATATTCATTTTTTTAAGAGTTCTTACATGGACTTGGTGGACTATGCATTGAACATTCATCATCGGATTTATTAAGATTTTCCGTAAAGAACATAGACAACTCTACTGATTCACACAATTGGATTGTCACTTTTAATTCCTTAGAAGGTACCATTCAATGCAGCTGTCCAAAGTTCGAAATGATGGGTATATTATATTCTCATTGCATGAGAGTTATGAGACAAATATTGTTAATATTCCCGTTAAATATTTACTCTCAAGATGGTCAGCCAGTGCTCGAAAAGATTTATATTCTGGAGGGAAGATCTCATGTATCGATATCAATGCTTGTCAACCTATTGAGGGTTCCAGCAACTTGATGTTCAAAAATTATATCTGCCGATTTGCATATAAAATTAGCACATAAGCACAAGGTAATGAGGAGGTTGAAATGCGTGTGAAAGATGTCATGAGTACATTGGCTGCAAAAGTGCATTCCATCAAGACTGGCAGAAAGAACAAATCAATTTCTGGAGAAGGTAATTAAACTATTAAAGATCCTAAGAAGTGTCGGCCAAAGGGCATATCAAATGCAAGATTGAATGATCACTGGGAGAAAAGGAAGAACAAAAAAGTTAAACCAACATAGAGGAATCCTCCAACAAGCATACACTTTACAACGGGAGAATCAGGCAGTCAATCGTCTTTCATGTAATTTGGGAATGGTGCGAGGAATTTTGAGATATTTCTATTATGAATTTGAATTCCTGATTGTATATGAGAATTTCACAATTTCGAGATCTTTGTAGTACTGATATAAATTTGTATTGCTCGATACTCGTCCACAGAATTCGGTATTGCTCAGTATTCAATGTGTACTAAACTACACTGATATAGTACCGAACATATTTCACCTAATACCGATCTGTTTTCATATTGCTCGGTATTAGTTTATGATTAGTCGGTATTGCTCGGTATTAGTCTTTTTTAGTACTCGGTACTTGTCCACAGAAGTCGATATTGCTCGGTATTCAGTGTGTACTGAACTGCACTGATATAGTACCAAGCATATTTCACCTAATACCGAGCAGTACCGATCTGTTTTCATATTGCTCAGTATTAGTCTATGATTAGTCGGTATTACTCGGTATTAGGCCTTTTTAATACTCGGTACTTGTCCACAGAAGTCGGTATTGCTCGGTATTCGGTGTGTACTGAACTACACTGATATAGTACCGAGCATTTTTCACCTAAAACCGAGCAATACCGATCTGTTTTTATATTGCTCGGTATTAGTCTATGATTAGTCGGTATTGCTCGGTATTAGCCTTTTTTAGTACTCGGTACTCGCCAATGATTAGTCGGTATTGCTTGGATTTTTGGTACAATAAACAAATTATTAAAACACATTAAAAACACAATAAATATACAAAATAATTTCACCATTTATTCCGTAATCTATTGAATGGTAGTACATAAAAGGGCATATACTAATTCAGCCGTGAATAATGGCATACTAGATTGCCAGTTTTTATAATGATACCATTGAACAGGTTCTTGCTGTATCATAACTTCCATATATTTACAAACAAACATGCCGCAATCAACGTTGTTATCTAGTGTTGACACGTTTTTAAATGCCTTGATAGGTCATTTCATTATATTTCGTTAAAATGGTTTTTTGTATCCTCTTACAAATGAGATATCTAGAAAATTAAAATTAAATTAACATACAATAATGTTACTCCTAAAATAAAAGTGAGATATTGGTATTACTTACAACTTCTGTCAGTATGGCTTTGTGTGTCTTTTTCGGTAATGAATCATAAAATTCTCACCGTTTCTTTCTCATATTGCATACTAGAAGTGTCCAATGTTTATTATTTATAATAGGAACAAAGATCAAATTCGCAGTCCTAATAACTGTTCTGTTTATATGAGACACGAAGCCAAATGTGTTCGTCTCTTTTGATTGGGCGTAGTAACCCTGGATAAGATAAAATAGTAGTGATGATTAGTTCCAACATGTTTAAAACTAATAAATAGAATTAGTAAACGCAAGGATTAAATAATGTTTACTGACCCAATGAAAACTTGAAATAAAAAGAAAAGGTTGATTAAGCCCGGGGAAAACGGCATTCTTCTGGGTTAATAAATGAGCAAACGCATCCACGTGATTATTATCAAGCTCATCTGACAGTAATAACTCGTCCAATTGGCTTCTATAAATTGCTATATATTCAAACTCGAAAATAGTATCGCCCCTGGATAATTCAATAAACACTATTTAAAAAAGAATAATAAAAAACAAAAACATAATCCTCGGTAAAGCTCGGTATTACTCGATACTACTCGGTATAATGCATAAAAAAACAGTAAACATACGATACATCATATGATTGATATAGTATCGAGTATATTTAACA
Source organism: Dendrobium catenatum (assembly GCF_001605985.2). Taxonomy (NCBI): domain Eukaryota; kingdom Viridiplantae; phylum Streptophyta; class Magnoliopsida; order Asparagales; family Orchidaceae; genus Dendrobium; species Dendrobium catenatum. Next base: position 76,572 of record NW_021318833.1, on the reverse strand, counting down.
TAATACCGAGTAATACCGATCAGTCTTCATAGAACCAAGTACTAAAAAAGACATACCAATGCTCGGTATTGATTGGTTTTGCTCGGTATAAACAAGATTATTGCTCAGTATTTATTGGTTTTGCTCGGTATAAGTACAATATTCACTTATCCTTGAATTGTTTAAGGCAATTATCGATGAATATCCATTTATCTTCACTTATTAAAGATCGCCCAGGGTAATCTAATGCTTGAGGTGCAGGACGCAATTCTATTTATTTTGAGTCATCAACTTCATAAACAATCATAAAAATATCATGACCCGTGGTTGATTCAGCCATAGATGCAGAAGCAGGTTCAGGAGCAGGTTTAGGTTCAGGATCAGGTGTAGGAGCTGGAGCAAGTTCAGTTGCAGGAGCTGGTGCAGGAGCAGGAGCAAGTTCAGTTGCAGGAGCTGGTGTAGGAGCAGGTGCAAGTTCAGGTGCTAGTGCAGGAGCATGACTTGGAATTGACTCACTCATCTTCTCTTTGGATGATATTTTTTGTTTAATTTTTTTCTTCCTAACACCGGTTGTAAAAGGTGTAGATACAAGTTTCCTCTTTCTATCATTTCTCAGCTGAACTCTTCTTGCTATGCCGGTTCGTAAGGATGGATCAAATTCCTCATCCTCACTCAGGTTGGCATCCTTATACACTATTTTCTCAGATTCAGTTGTAAATGAAGTAGATTCAGCAGACATTTCATTCATGTAAGTTTTAAAATAAGAATGGAACTGATCTTGTAAGAACTTCTCTATAAAACCGTCTTTTTTTTTAATCTCCTCTTTCAAATCAAAAATATCATCTTTCAAATCAAAAACAGCTTGTTCCAAGACCACTACACGCCTTTCAAGTAAACTATTTGTAACTTCCACTGATGCTAGCTTCTTCTTCATTAAATTGTTCTTGCTAAAAAGCTTGTATATCGCTTTATTTAAGATTTTCAGGTTTGTTTCGTCTGTTATTGGACTTGAATCAGGCGGAGTACAAGTTGAATCAGGAGCTGTTAGGCTTGCCACCCTGATTGGACTAGCTGAAGTAGGTGGAGATGAATCATGTTTAGGTGGGCTTGCCATCCTGAATGGACTTGGCACCCTTATTGGACTAGCTAGAGTCGGTGGAAATGAATGATGTCCAGTTGGGCTTGGCACCCTAATTGGCCTTGCCACCCGTATTGGACTGGCTGGAGTAGGTGGAGATAGACTGGGCAACTTAGATAAAATCTTTGAAGGACTGTGAAATAAAGCCTTCTCATCATCTGTTATTCCTCGAAAATGACTGAGAATCTGTATAAAATAAAATATTTCATCTAATTTAAACATTTAAACATATAATTTAATCAGACATTTAAATGAAAACACGTAGTGATGCTACCTCATGATCCTCAAAAAAAAAAAACAAGGTTTAATTCATTAACCAGGAAACCCCTAATTGATTCTGGCCAGTTGTATGTATTGAACCTATCAACATTTTTTACAACTTCCAGGATAGATGATGGTATACGGAAGTTCGCCATTAGATAAAAAATGTTGGATAATAGATAAATGACGAATTCTTTCACTAGATCATCCATTGGAGTTGAATTATCCATCCTCTCAATGTAATAGCGAATATCATTAGATGTTTTGCCACTGGATCTAGTACTGTCAACGTCAAATATAATACCTCTATTCGGCATGCCTATGACTAAGGCAACCTCATCAGATGTGAAATCTAGCCTATGTCCAATAATAATAAAACTTTCAGTCTTTAAATCCCACTTCGATAACAGCATATACATAAGTGGAACATTTTGGGGCATAAGAGGAACCATCAGGAACTGACTAATTTGCATCTTTCGCAGTCTTTCAACAAAAGGATCTCCAAATCTCCGAACAAGTTGATTACAAACTTCTCTAAAAGTCGAAGTTTGACATCTGAAATGAATCTTTGGAGTATATCCCTGCATAACGGATATCAAGTATTAAAGACAATCGGTTCAGAGTATTAAATAATACATACAAAAGACAATCGGTACCAATCATAAAAGAGGTAATACCGAGGAGTACCGAGTATATAACATGATTTGGACTATTAAAGCAAGCTTATACCTAGTTATTATTCATAATACCGAGGAGTACCGAGCAGTACCGAGCTGTACCGATCAACATACCTAAGCTTATACGAACTAATGGTTATAAATACCGAACAGTTCCTAGCAATATAACTGAGCTAATACCGACCATTAATCACCAATATCGAGCAATACCGAGTATTTATAACTACCAAAATCGCTCGATACCGAGTAGTACCGAGTGTTTGAAATGCTTTCACTCGGTACTGAATCAATAATATATTTTATAACCAACAAAAATATTTTTATGTTTTTATCTAAGCTTATACTGACCATTAATCGCAAATACGGAGCAGTACCGAGTGTTTATAACTACCAAAATCACTTGGTACCGAGCAATAGTAATCTGTACCGAGTAATACCGACCTCGAATCTAAGATTGTTTTTTCACGAAAGCTTAAAATTTCAGCAGCTATAGAAGGACTTTATCCATAAACCCTAACCCTAAACATTTAAAAAGAGAAAATTTATTTGTTTTATCAAAAAAGGAACTAACCTGAGGCATTGTTTCTCTGAAGTTTATGAAACGCAAATGCGGGGAGCTTGGAACTTGGAAGAAGATGAACAGTTGCCGGAAACAAAGCTTCTTATATGCAAGCAAATGATGACTGAAGTGAAAGACGTTGTTCTTTATTTGAAAAATATACATAAATTTCGGGTCCGCTGGTCGGGCCGTCAAATTCAAAAATCGCACATGCCATAAATCCAATATTCGCCGGGTTGGGTCCGCGGAAATGAGGCTGCTACGTGGCGCTTGATTAGGCTATACCGAACGTAGAACAGCGTCAGGTAACCTGACCCAATAAAAATTTCGATCTTAGGGGTCCTACAATTGATATTCCGGATGATTTGTTGCCTATCGTGGAAACCTAATTAGAGGAAGTGGATAGTGCGACAAGCTCGTACAGCACTAAAGGGAGAAGTGAACTAATCATATTGTACGATTTTCAGATCGTATTATATGAACAGAGATAACTAAATTGAAAATTATGATTTTTTCTTGGAGTCTGGAATTTAAAGATCTCTTATTTCATTTTGAAGAGTCTTTTAGCAGTTATTGGGTTGTGCCTTCTCTGAGAAAGCGTTGAAGAGAGAGCCTTGAGCTTGTGAGAAAAATGATGAAATTTTTAAGAGAGGGAGAAGATCCTTATGGGTTTAAGAGAGTGTGAGAGGGAGTTTCACACAGTTGCTTTGGCAAACTTGCAACTAAGTTCCTCCTTGTGTAAAGGGTCGTCTTGACGGAAGCTTTTGGAAGAGGGGTCAAAAGGTTCGACTACTCCGCCGCATCGGGTTGATAGAAGGAATTCGACTACTCCGCTGCACCGAGTTAATGAAAGGGATTTGGCTACTCCGTTGCACCATTGGTGAAAATGATTCGGCTACTCCACTACACCGGGTTGGTGGAAAAGATTTTGTAAGGGCTTCTCCACCTTGCTATAAGAGCAAAAGGAGGGACACAAAAGATTTAGTGCAATACCCGAAGAAAAGCCCGGGTTGTCAGCGTAGGTCAATATTGATTGAACCACTATAAATTTCCGGTGTGTTCGTTCTTATTTTTACTGCACTTAAATTTTTGCAATTTTACTTTCTTAAAATTTTACTTTTGTACAAATCTAAGTTGAGAATGTTGAGAACCGTTTGGATTTAATTTTTGTTAGAAAAGGAAAATAAAAATCTGAAAACTAAAAAGAAAAAAAAATTCTTTTTTATTTTTTATAAAATCAAAACAAAAAAATAGCATTTGATTTTTCATTTCAGTAACTTCCGCATTACAATCTCTATTTTTAAACTTAAGTTTTGAATTTGCTATTAAGTTTTTAAAAAATGAATTTTGAAAATAAAATTTGTAAAACACCAATTCACACTCCCCCCCGCCCTCTTGGTGTACTTTTGTAGTTCTAGTGGTCAAACAACCACAAATCGGACTTTCACCATTATGGCTTGAAGAGGGCGTATAGGGTGATCTAACTAGAGCTTGGGCCACCCCTAAGTTCACTAAGAAGAGAAAGCATAACAAACAAAATAGAGCATCCCATTGTGGGGATTTAGCTCTCTCCACACTTGTGATACAGTGTCTCATCCTGAGCATAGACGACGACTGATAAATGGTTCCTATTATTTCATATATATGTTTATTGTTTTAACTATGTTCTCTTACAGAAATAGGTACTCAGTCGAAATGCAGGCAAAGTTGTGATCATACCTAAGCCTAAATTGAAATAAGACGGATGAGCAGCCTAAGCCTGAGTAAAGAGACCAAAGAGACTAAAGATGATTAGAACAGATTTTTACAAGTATCAAAAAATGTTATTAGCTTTCGTTTACGTTGTTAATGATGTTTCGAAAACTTATTCTAAATGTGTGTAAGGATGACATTATTGTGAGATTTATGTTGTTGAATTGAAGAGCTTTTATTTACAACGATTACATTTTACAGTTTGTCAGATTTATGTTTTGAACGGTTTGGATTATGTTATTATTAGCATTGTCGTATCATAGTTAAACATTTCTTGTAATATATATATAAACTGTTGTAGCCTAAATTGCGTAAATTGTTATAATGAAACAATGAAAGGCTGCAATTTTTTATTAGTATGCTATAGTTTTCCAACAAATTTCCACCGGAATTTCCACCAGAAACTCTCGATACAGCATCGACGAATAGAACAATCAAAGAGGCGGGACGAAAATTCCAGTGGAATTTCTACTAGTAATTTCCAACGGATGTTTCACCGGAAATTCTGCAAGAAATTTTCGACGGCGATTTGATCCTTTCCGTCACTTTTGTTGACACCTTTTTGCGAACCGATATCTGTTGGAAATTTTACCGACAGAAAAAACCTCAAATTTTCTTTTCCTATACACTATTTTACTGACGAGTTATTTTCCGTTGAAAATTCGCCGGAAAAAACATTCATGTAGCTAACCCCATGTTGTTGATGTGGCTGTTGTTGTTGGAAATCCACCGGAAAATAGAATTTTCATCATGAATACATTGATTTACAGCAAAAAATTCTGCTGGAAATGAGTGATTTTCCATTAGTGACTGACATATATAGACTAACCAAAAGCATCATGGCTACTCAACCAAGCGGCTATGTCTATGAATGTCAAAAAACTTATGTTTAGAAAACGCCAGTTAAGTTTGCATACACAATGAAACTAACATATTGTGTTTATATAATATTTTGCTCCATATATTTGGTTTGACTGCAGCAAAATCTTTTTTTTTCCCGCAAGGATGCAAAAAATTAAGCATTTTCTCTAAATACAAATACGAATAATAGAAGAGAGATCTATCATCATGTAGTGTAAGATACAAAATTGAAAATTCATACGGATGAGAAATATGATTGAATGCTACTACCAGATTTCTCTTACATGTCTGAGATTCTCCAAGTTTCCATAATAGTGAATATGGTTCAAAATCCTTCTAACACATCAGATTTTTTTTCTCAAGCACTTGATTTTCACTTTTCATAATAGTTTAACTGATCCGAAAGTGAAGTTTGGCAACTCTCTTGAAACCATGTTTTTCTTTTCAAACTCCATAATCAACCATACCTTGCATCAACAGGAATTACTTCCTCCTAATAGTTCCCGCGATGTTCAACCTCTAAATGTCCATCAAAAAGCCACTAAATTTATTAAAGCCACTGATAAAGCTTCACTCATTCAATAAAACCCAGTTGTTTTCTACCATTGCATTGAATTTCTTTACGTAGGGATGGTGGCAATAAGTGAAGAATGGAAGAAATAAAATAGATGGAAAAAAAAAACCCTGAAGTGGAAAAGTGTTATCTACTTCTGAAATAAAACATTCTAAGCTCAATGCATTAATTACAGGAAAAGGCATAGTAAAACTAGTGTCATATTATGTAATAATTAACATAAGCTTAAAGAATGTGTCTGTGATGGATTAGGTCTTAAAATGGAAGATCATTTTGTTACCGATCGAAACCCTGAACTTCCTGGGAAACTCTCTGTCAAAGGAAGCTCATCACTGGAAGGAAGCAGGCCCTGCTTCTCAACCCATTGGCGAGCAACATCAACAAGATTGCCACTGCTTACTCTTCCCCCATCATTAGCAGCAAGGTCAGTTTTGTTCCCAATAACAAGGTAAGGAACAGGAAGACCTCCAGGCCCACCAGATCCTAGTGGAGCTGAAAATGTCCCAGTTGCTGCAATTTCCGCAGCCCACTTGTGCAAACTTGATTTTGTCCTCCTTTGAGAGAGATCATGGACAAATATAACACCTTCGTGCAATGTTAAATAGAAGAATTAGAATCTATCCAAAAAGAAGAGGAAATAAGTGTATGAATAGATATGGAAAGCAGTGTGTGTCTCTCCACTAAATTGCTATATATTATGAAATATATATAGATAGATAGGCATTAAATTGGTGTACGTGAACATACATGACAGTTCTTAGAAAAGCTTTTTATGCTGCAGGATATTCCCTCCCTTGGCTTCTTTATTTTAAGTAATCAATTTCTTAAGAACCAAATATAGGTTAATATCTCTATGGCAAGCTAAGAGTATAATAAAAAACAAAATATTCTGCATTTAAACGAACAGATAGCAAGAAGGATACAAAGTAACTTAAAATGATAAGTATAAGAATAGCAACGCAGATGATAATAGCTAGGCAAGTACAGCCATAAATTATAACTGAAATGACAGCAATGACGATATGACAACCACATAATGCTGAGACAGCATCGATGCATATACCTACAAACACTGATTAAATATCAGACAGAAATATCAAGAGAAGTGAAATCCTTACTTACCATTGATCTGCTTATAGAAAAGGGAGCGGCAATCCTTGTACCTGTCATGTCCTGAGATATCCCATAGCTCAACAAAGAAGTCCCTTTCTGCATCACCTTTTATGATACTAGAAGAGCTTCCACTACTTCCATGAGTAATATGCTGGAAAACCAATTGGAAATACATACGGTGCATCAAAGGAAATATAAGTAGTGTTTGTATCAAAATAAAGTCAAGAAACCTTACCCTGACCTCAACTGTACACCCAACAGTTTGAGAAGGACGAGAAGTTGCACAACCTTTTACAATTAGATGGACCAATGATGTTTTCCCAACACCTTCGAACAATTGATTAAAGTTGTTATGATCAAGGAATCAATTTAGGTTCACAGTGGTTAACAAAATCATGGGCATATGCTATCAGGAAGAAATTTACATTGCATACAGCACTAAAGCTAGGAACAACTACATTCCAGATTAAAACCTAGCTACATGTTAATTGTATTGTAGATTGACCAATATAAGGCATTCATGTCGAACCCACTCAGCTTTATGTTATCATAATATTCATTATGAACAGGTACAAGCTCGCCCAATTCATTTACATAATGGGCCGGATAGCCCAATTACATTGATGCCCCAATCCGGAAATTGGTATATACAAGACATAGCGCTTTAGGCTTCCCAAGTATATCATATTCGTTACACATAAAGTTACACATAAAATTCTTAATATGTTTCATTTTACAACAAAACATTATTATAATGAAAGGATCCTCATTGCTTGGATATTCTCGTCCCATACCTATGATTGTTATACAACCAAATTTGTTAATGCCATTTGTAATTAGGACTATTTTGTTACCTTGTTCAAGCTAGTACGTTTATAATGACATTTCATCACGAGATCAACTAAAATTAATAGACTAGAATAATGAAAATTGAGTTCATATGCCATATATCATCATATTGGCTGGTCCTTTCTCATGCTCAATTAATTCTATCATTTTGGTGAAAACCAATCAATCCTCTCTCGATTTGGTTCTCTTATGTCTCCGTAAGATACATAAATTCTTCTATTTTATGCCATAATGTTCATAATGCGTCGAGCTCCACATCCAGGAAAAACTTCATCACCTCCTCACCCACCAAAGAATTCATCGGCAGCTTACCCTGATCTACTCCAAGCAATCTAATGTTAGGCTTCCAATGACTCTAACTTCCACATATTCTTGCTTAACTAACACATTCTAACATTAATTGAAATGATCACCATATCATAAGTCAACCAAACAAAAGATTTAAAATCATTTGTAAAATCCATGATCAGTAACTTATTTAGAGCATCTCCAATGGAACGGCAAACAACTGTTTGTCGTTCTTTCGTCGCTCCAACCAAGCGGCAATTCTGACGTCATTTCATCGCGGATAAACAGTGCGACGCCAATATTGGCATTGCACTGTTCATCTCCGCCATTTTTTGGTTTCTACCGAACTTGCCGAAGAAACGCGCAAACGACTGTTACGGGGTAAAATGACGTTCCATTGGAGATGAATCACGGCATTTTTTTTAGTTTCATGGCATTTTGGAGTGAAAAATGAGATTTTCGGTTGGAGATGCCCTTAATTCTGGTAACTGCTACATAAAAAAAATGTCAAGAAGTTTGTATCTTCAGGGCTTCTGCCAATTTCCAGCACCATTTCATAAATAAATCTAATTGAGCTTCGCAATCTAATCTTCGAGCGCTGCAACGTCTACCGACCCTAAGCCTTTTACATTGACTCCTATCTTAATAATTATTCACAAATACAATGAAAAAATATCCAAAAAGGCCAAAGACTAATCCTCTTTGAAATCATTCCGTCACGAAATAACTATGCAATTAAAGAAAATAATAAAAGAGCTTATCATCAATAGTGCGCTTGGTTTAGGTAATATTGCTTAATTTATGTGCGGCCTGAAAATGCATTCATGAGAAAAGAAGACAATCACGGCCAAAATAGATAAACAGGGAGCCATAGGAGTGAAGTATTAGAAGTACCTGAATCACCGGCGACAAGAACACGGACCTGGCCACAGGGAGGACCACCGTTTTGTTCTCTATTATCTCTCACCCTTTCTTCCCAAATCATGATTTCTTCAAAGCCTCCGTCCACAGAATTGGCATTTAGGGCGAGAGAAACCAAGACACTCAGCCTGAAGCAGATCAAGATCCGTCAAACACAAACGATCAAACTACGCAATAATAGATTAAACAAGATATCTCCTCTATCCCTACGTTTAGATTCATTCAATTCAAACCATAGGAAAAGAACTCCCAAGGGCGCCACTCACCTGCTCAATTGAAGCGAGCCCGTGCTGCAGTTATATCTTGAATTGAATAAGATAAGCAATCTACAGAAAATGCAATACCCGAAAAAATAGCAAAGCAGAATTCCAATCGCAGGTACAAGGTCACGCAGAGAGCTCAACTAGTGATGGGTATATAGCTGGGAGCGATGACATAAGAGAATGGCCGCAAAGCAAATGCTTCTGTATTTTGTAAACTGCCGCACTTAAAATTCTATTATTATTTTTTTTTAATAAAAGATGCATATTGCATTAATACTAACAAAAAAGAAATAATTACAAGCTACTAAAGAAAGATAAATCTATCACAGTCCTTTCAATCATGTCAACAAAGTTTGATGGAAGTTCCGTGTCTAAAAAAGTGTCCCAATAAAAATCGCCTAACAATGCAAGATGAGAGCAATAATCTGCCACCTTATTACAATCTCTAGGAACAAAATTAAAAAAAAAATGTTGTTAAAAACTTCAAGAAATTAGAGGTCCACCCTTTGAGCTTTATTGTTCTTCTATGTGTTCATCCTTATCTTGTTTTGAAGCTTATTCATGATAATTATATTGTCTCCTATAATTATTCCTTTATTTGCAATCATCCACTGTTGAAAAAAAAATTCCAAAATTAACTATCTCCTTTAGCTCCATAAAAGCAACATCCCAGTGACTAAGTTTTTTGCCGTAAACACACATCATTCTTCCTTTATGATCCCTTAGAACTCCTGCAATTCCTGCCGCATTAGATTGTAAGACCACCGCATCTACATTCAATTTAATCCAACCCACAGGTGGGGGACACTAAGCTTTAGACAGCATAGATTGTTGATTGGTGTCCCAGTTCTTCTCGATTGGAACTGAATGTAAACAACAAGAATTAGATAAAATTTCTGCCTCTATGTATGTTGAAGATGGAACAGGTTTGTCGTGCTTTGCCAAATTGCAAAATTTCCAATTATGATAAACAGCCGCAACATATATTTTAGCAAGACCACATTTCATTCTTCTTGTTTTCTTTAATTCCTCTACACAATGTGTCATATTTTGGAATATCAGAATATTAATTCCCCATTGTCTTAATATCTGTAATACTTCTAGTAATTTAGAAAAACCTGTTGCAATATGCTCTGTTTCTTCAAGAACTTGGCAACCTCTAGGACAATCACTTATGCAATGTAATTTCCAATGGATTAACCACATATTAGTCGATAATGGATCATTCAACAATCTCCACCAAAACAAGAACTCCCTTTGAGTGACTTGAAGTTTTTTCAACCATTTCATATCTCTCATATTTCCTCCTTGTTCTTGACAATTGGTTTCATTAGACAAATAAGTGATTGATCTACATGTATCTGTGTTGATTAATTCAAACTTATCTTTCGTAGTTTCAGTTCCAATAGTTATTTGTAGAATCAAATCTCCCAATTCTTCAGAGATATATACTTTCAATATCTCCTTGTCCCAAGTTCCATCTTCATTTATTAGGAAAGAAACTTTTTTACCATGAAGTTCATTTGCATTACATGTAGTCAGCCATCTATGCAGTCTTCTGTCAGGTATCCATACATCTTTTAAGATGTCGATCTTATTTCTTGACTGCAATTTTCCATATTGTTATAGGTTTTAAATAGGTTTCTCGTTCCTTAATTATTCGCCAAGAAGGAGATGAATTTCTTTTTATCCCTTCTTCCCAAATGCCATCGACATACTTCAATTTCAATACTCTGTTTAAGAGTGAATTCTGATTTTGTAGGAAGTTCCATGCTAGTCTAGCTCTCAGCGGACCTTATCGTTTCGCTGGTCCTTGAATGCTAAACCTACCTGAATTAGTAAACAAGCACAATGTAGGCCATGTTATATAATGCAGTCCCTATTTCTCGTTCTCCTTGTGCCACAAAAAGCTTCTGCATATTCTGTCAATTGTCATCAAAATGCTTTTTGGTATTAGAGAGTGTACCAATAGGTATGAGAGGATGGAAGAAAATGTTGTTTTTATTAACAACATTCTTCCTACCATAGAAATCAAACGAGCTCCCCAAGAATTCAATATTTCCATTGCATTCTCTATAATATAGTTGAAATCGTTAGCTTTCATTCTCCTTAAAGCCAGATATATTATCCTCTCTAGAAATCCCAAAATCCTCATAATTTGATTTAATATTTCCTAGCACATGCTATCGTATGCTTATTCCACGTCAAGTTTTAAGAGCATATATCCTAGTTTGGCTACAGAAAATCTCATCTTGTTCACAATCTCTTGGGCAAGTAGACAGTTATCAGATATACTTCTTCACGATACAAATGCACCTTGATATACAGAAATAACATTGGGGAGACACATCTTTAATTTGCTTAGAATCATACATGCTGCCATTTTATAAATGGTTTGGCATAAACATATTAGTCTAAATTTAGAACATTCAAAAGCATTAGGGACTTTAGGAATGAGTATCGCCAACGTATCTTTCAAATAATTTGGCATTTCTCCCCAAATGAAGTACTCCTTTATTGTATTCCAAGCATCTTCCTTCACAATGCTCCAATATGATTTAAAAAAGCAAGCATTTGCCCCGTTATGCCAGGCAACTTGTTGTTACTCATTTTCATAACGGTAGTGTATAGATCTTCTTTTGTGAAATCTAAAGTAAGAACTTCTTTCATCTACTCATTTAGACAATCTTCAATGCTAAGAGAAGGCCAATCAAACATTACACATTTGCGTTTACTTCATTTTTTTGAGAAGCAATTCTCAAATATAGAGTGGATAACTTCCAGATCAGTTTCCACTGAGTCATTTGCACCTACAATTTGATTGATTGAGTTGCTATTTCTTCTAGCCCTTGCATATGTGTGAAAAAAATGAGTATTCTTTTCACCTTCTTCCATCCATTGTATCTTCGACCTTTTTCTCCACCACATTGCCTTTCTAGCCAAAGTAATGCTGAGTTCATGCACTTTAATTCTGAGTTTAAGCGAATTTTTTGGATTCAAATCATCCTCCTTCGCCTCCTCTTCTTGCAGATGCAAAATATCATTTTGTAGCTTTTATTTCTTTATGGTGAGTTCTCTCAATTTATTTTTGCTCCAAAAGTACAGATTTTTTAGGGGTCTATTAATCTTCCTTTAAGGACCTCTATTGCCTCTCCATGATCTTTCTTCCTCCAAGCATTAGTAAAGATCCCCCTTGCAGCCTCATATGAACACCACAAGTTCTCAAATCTAATTTCTCTAGGGTTAAGTAGCTTCGAACTAGAAAATTGAAGAAGTACAGGGAAATTATCTGATGCCACTCTAGGGATATGCTTAATGATTGTAAAAGGAATGTACGAAATAGATTTGGAGTTTAGCCAAACTCTATCAAGTCTCTCCCATATACGAGCAAGTCCATCTTTATTGTTGCAGCACGTAAATTTAGGTCCAATAGAACCAATGTCATGAAAGTCGTTATTGGTCATGAACTCCTTCATCTCTTGAGGGCCTTGGGAGAGTAAAAATCTTTTTCCTCCCTTCTTCTCATGTTTTGTCAGTAAGCAATTGAAGTCGCCCCCTATGATACATGGTTCCGTACTTGTCATATTTCTTCAATCACCATAATTTCCTTCTTTCGTACAAATCTGATTTGCCATAAATAATGGACACCTTCACTAAAGACCCTTAGGTGTTGCCATGTTCCCAATGATACATTGATTGGATGAATCTAGTACAGTAAAAGAAGAAGTTCTATGTTTCCATAATGCTAAAATACCTCTCGAAGTTCCACTAGAAGCAAAATGGTAGAACTCTCAATCATCACCCACCATTTTCTTTACTCCATCCTTATCCAACTTTTCAAGTTTCGTTTCCATAAGACCAATGAAAAAAACATCATTCTCTACTATTAAACTCCTCAAGTAGTGGGAAGCTTCTTTCTTCTTTGCTCCTCTACAATTCCAAAACATTATAGAAGACATTTAAAGTACATATGGGGAAGATACCCCAACCTTTTCAATGCCTCCTTCTCTTTTTCTAGTTCTTTGATCCCTTGATTGGCCCAAGCATCTTCACTTCTTTAGTATGTTTAACTTTGCTATTAGATGTTTTAGGAGTATTCTTACCTCCTCCAGTCATTCCATTCACATCTTTTCCTTTATTATCACCTCCTATGCCATTGTCTCCATGAGATGTTATGTCTTCTTCCTAAACTTCTATTACATTGTTCATCTTATATGATGTTGACTCTCCTTGTGCTGGTTTCGGCTCCAGAACTAATTCTTTTTCTGAACCATTCTCATTTTTGTTTTCCTCAATCTGGATCACTTCTTTCATTATAGCAGCATCTTCAGGTGCCTTTTCATTAACTATTACCACTTCTGATTCCCCCACCTTAGAAATAATTTGAGTTACTTCTTCAGTGTCTGCAATCATCTCCCTGTCACCTGACGCATTATCGTTTCAATTTTCTACCTCTTTGAAAACTACTTTTTAAAAAAGTTCTTTTCCTTTGCTGATATGTATTTTCATTCCTCCTTGCTATTTTGAAAAATCTCTTCTTATAATGGACATGAATCCATGGTCTATAAGAGTTTGTGTCTTCATTATTCTCCACTCCTCCTAAAATAGAATTTGCTTATTTTCCTAGGTCTGTTGCACTAGTCCAATTATCAACTTTGCCTTCTTTGTATTCCTGGCTAACTGGAGGATTTGATATTGTTTTTCCTTCCCTTCCACCTTTACAATTTGGCTGTGTATGACCTATTTTTCCACAATTGAAGTAGAACAAAGAGATCTTCTCATATTCAATATTTTGAAAGAACTTTCCCAGAGAACCTTCAATCCAAACTCCTAGCATCGTTTAAGCATCAAGATTTATTCTAACACAGACTTTAGAAAATTCCCTCTTGCCCTAGTTAAACATATTTCCAGACATTTTATCAAAATCATTCAGTAGTCCCATAGGAACTAATAAATGAGTAGACAAAAAGATAGGAAGGGACAAAAAATCTGTTTTGATAAGAATAAATCTGTCGGCTAAAGAAATAAATTTGTTTCCCCACATATTCATTTTTTTCGATGACGTCTCCATCATATTTTGAAAAACTGAAATGGCAAGCCTTCTCAAAGAAATCTTTACACCAATATAACTCATTTCATTTACACACTTAAATCCCAAAAATTGAGAACACATTTTTTTCTTCCTCTTCTTAACTGACTTGCTAAATAAAATAATGGATTTATCCATATTTAACTTTTACTTCGGCAATTTGCAATAATCATTAATAATTTTCTTCACCATCTATAAAGTTCTATTATTAGCTTCAAAGAATAGTAGAATGTTATCTGCATATAGCAAATGAGAAATCCTTTGTGCATTTGGAGCAAATTTGATCCCAATATCCCCCACCTCTTTAGAAGAATGCATTGATAGTATTTGTGAGAACAATATAAATAAATAAGGAGACAATGGATAGCCTTATTTAAATTTTCTACACACTTCAATCCAATTAGAATTAATACCATTAACCATGATTGATAACCTAGGATCCACAACACACTCCATTATAAGATTAGAACATCTTGTTGGAAATTTGAAATACTCCAAGACTTGACTTAAGGTAGACCAACCCATACTATAATACGCTTGCTCCATATCAATTCTTACAGCTAAGAAACTTTTTTAGATTTAGAAAATATGACTTTATGAAAAACTTCCCTAGCAAGTAAAATATGATTTGCGAAAGAACGAACTTTAAAAAATTCAGCTTGGTCTTCAATGATAATTATTAGAAAAATAAATGCCATTTTATTCAACAACATTTTAGTAGTAATCTTGTGTATATTCTTACAAAGACCAATAGGCCTATAATTAGAAGGGAACAAAGGATTTTGTACATTAGGAATAAGGATAATTAGAGTGTCCATCCAATCATTACACTTTTTTCCAGAAGAAAAAAAAAAATTAATAGCCTTCTAGACATTTTCTTCAATAATGCTCCAATAATCTTTAATAGTGGAATAAGGGATACCATGAACTCCAAGTGATTTGAATTTTCCCAAATTCTCAACCACTTGGACAAGTTCCTCCTTCAAAAAATATGTTTCCTATAATAATCTATTAAACTCATTAAGCACATTTAAGGGAGACGACCATCCATAAAGGATACAGTTCATATTTCTCCATTTATCCATGAAGAAATTAAATAAAGACCCTTAAATATCATTTTGATTTTCAATAAATGTACCATTACAATCTTTAATATGATTGATCTGATTTCCATTTCTCCTAGCTCTTTAATATTATTGATCTGATTGATCTTTAACTTGGAATTAGTATTTCCCACTTCCATCCATTTAACTTTAGCCCCTTGTCTCCACCAAGTGTTCAACCAAGCTAAAGTAGAATTCAACTTGTTCACCTTCGATCTAAGTTAAAACAATATATGTTTAAATAGACCATTACAAGAAGATTCCTCCATTTGTAATTTTAAAATTTCATTGTTAAGACATTCCTTCACCTTCATAAGATCCTTGAGTTTTGATTTACTCCAGAAATAAATAGTTTTCAAAGATCTTATAAATTTTAAGTTGAGAATTTGAGCATCATCACCCACTGCATTTTTTCCAAGATTTCAAAACAAGTGCATAAGAAGCCTGAAAAGAAGCCCATACATCTTCAAATCTATTGACCATTTTTGGTGGAATTTAGAATGCATAATATCCAACATAATTGAACCGTGATCTAAAGAAACTCTAGGCAAATTATCTATTTATAGACTCTTTTGGAGTTTGATAGGTTCACGATTTATACTATTCATTACATTAAAACTTCTAACATTTTCAATATTATGCTGGATGTGATCAATGGATTATCCACTTGAATATCCATGAGTTTCTTACCCTTATCTGGTGGTAAAATTAACCTAGATTTTTTCTCTAAGACTTTCTAGTGTTTTAGCTTTTTAATTTAAGGAGAGGATTGATCTTTTAAGGACAACTATGAAGCTTCTTATTGAATATTTTAGGCTATACTTATGATATTTTTTAACATTTAAATCATTAAACACTAATGTAAGAAAGCTACCAACCTATGAATATTCTTAAGGAGGATTTCCATCACATGCGCCCTATAACTCAGGTTCACACTTCATGCTAAGATTCCTCCAATGAAGGATAAAATATACTTAAGATTC
Source organism: Dendrobium catenatum (assembly GCF_001605985.2). Taxonomy (NCBI): domain Eukaryota; kingdom Viridiplantae; phylum Streptophyta; class Magnoliopsida; order Asparagales; family Orchidaceae; genus Dendrobium; species Dendrobium catenatum. Next base: position 60,162 of record NW_021318833.1, on the reverse strand, counting down.
TCCTATTTTCTACTTTTTAACTGTAAGATGCTTGATTGCAACATGATGTCAAGCTCCAACAAACCTTTTTTATGAACAAGTTTCTTAACTCTAAGAAGTTATAGACTAACCAAATTGGCAACTTTACATACCAATTAAAAGAAACCCTAACAAGATACAAATGAATTTCCAAAATAATAACGTATTATTAACACCAGCATTGCAACAACTAGTCCTAAAATATGCTAATTTGCTACTTCTAATTACTAGCACCATTAAATTTTCTAATTGCATATGGAATGCCTTATTCCTTTAGATAGAGTTTACCCTTTAGAAAAATGAAGTACTTTAGGATTATGCCATCACTTCTATAACTATTGTCCTACCATTTGTCTGATATCTACTAGTGGCATAGAATCCCTTTCTTATTATAGCCTTTTATCTTTTTTATCTTTTATAATATATTTCCTTTTATTTAATACATGAACAAACTAAGGTTGAGGTGACTCTTAAAGTTTGTTAGGGATGTTAGGCCCTTATGAACTAGCACAAAGCTAATTAAGAGAGAGGTGAGTTGGTATTTTAAAATATCTTTAAATCAAAACTTAAACCAAACTGAAATTCACCACAAAGAAAACACAATGCGGAAATTAAATGTGGAAATAATAAAGGAAAGAACACACTAGATTTATAGTGGTTCGGTCAAACCTTGATCTATGTCCACTCCTTGGAGGCACCCTCTGAGTATTGCACTAAACTCAGTGTCTCTCCTTTAGCCCCTACAACTAGGCGGAGAAGCCCTTATAAAATCACTTCCACCTTCCCCGGTGCGACGGAGTTGCCCGGTCCTTTGATACCAAAGAGATCTTCTTCTTCCGTGAACATCCCTCAAGACAAGCCTTGAATCCGATGATACTAAGGTGCAAGCTCGCCGAAGCAATCGCGTGGAATCCCCCTCCACACTCCCTTGAAACCCCCTCCAAGGATCTTCTCCCTCTCTCAAACTCCATCCTTTCCTCTCTCCCTTTCAAGCTCTCTCTTCAAGTTCCCTCCAAAAGAACGAAGCTACAATGGCTAACAAAGATACTTACCAAGTGTCTTGTCAAAGCTTAAATAGAATATCTCAAAATGAGCTCATTAATGTAATTTATCGACTTTATCATCCAGGCTGATATAAATATCGGCCTAGCCAATCAGCATAAATTACACTCAATCAGCCTGGTCGGTTAGGGACGATCAGAAGATTTTTGATCATATCGTCCAGGCCGATAGGATATCGTCCTGGACGATTATTTCAAATCAGAGGAAAATCATCCTGAACATTGCCCTGAATAGAAGCTGGCCGATGTTAAATCATCCCGGCCAATCCTGCAATCGACCCGGCCGATGTGACCGTGCAAATCTCCATTAATTGCTTTTCTTAATTACCAGATTTATTAAAAAAAAAAGTGCTGGATCGGCAAGCCTGATCTGATAGGCCAGGATGATCCCCGGGATGATATCTAAAAATAAGTAATTCCTAAATAGATTTCGTGGAAGATTCTTTCTGATTTGAGCCTATCGTCCTGGCCGATATAAAATTGTTCATGACGATGTGCTTAGTGACGGCTGCCTTAATAAGGATGCCCTAATTAGGGTAACTATTTTTGAACTGATCATCCAGGCTGATATAAATATCATCCTGGACGATGTTACCAAAAACAGTTAACTCTAAATTAAACAGTAAAAATTCCCAAGTGTGTGTGTGCAAGGTTACAAAATAAGCAAGCACCCATGACTCAAGAAATAAAGAATTACATTAGTGAGAATTACAAGTAAAATAGGTTTCCCAAATCTTGAGCATGTTCTAATTGTAGTCTAATCTTGTGGACCTGAAATGTCAGTAGGCAAGGCAGTCATAGAGAAATAAGAGTATTTGCTATAATCAAAATCATAATTCATGAATTCAGATTCACAATAATCTCCCCCTTTTTTATGATGGCAAACATTACTAGTTGAATTTGCAAAAATTGAAAACATTTTCTCCTAATCTCCCCCTCACTAGAATAACCATAGAATTTTTTTTTTGTTTTTATTTTAAAATAAGTACAAATACAAATACAAATATAAATACAATAGTACATTCTTCCCCTTTGACATTATCAAAAAGAGAAGGGGTACACACAATAAAAAAATGATTAAAAAGATAAAAAAATGATCCCTGATCAAGTGAAGACAAAATCAAATATTCTTAAAATGAGAAAATTACCTCTTAATTTTATTCAAAAACTTAGAAGGATTGTATTGACAACGCATAACCCCAGAAAAGGTTAGAAATTCAGAATTTGTTAATCCAAACTCAAGTTCTTTTAAAAGCTCAATAACTTTTTAATCCAATATCTAAATCAAGGAACAAATTAGAGAAAGAAATACTAATTTTTCTAAAACTCCTTCCATAAAACATATATACAAAAAGCTTAATGCACGAATTGTTGAATCGGGAATCATGATTTTCAAACTCAATTATCGAAAGTATCAAGAGTTTTCTTAAGCTTTAATATGTTCAAGAATGGTAAGCATTATGTTTTGTGGCTCATTTTATACCTCTTGTACATTGGTTTGGCGCACTGCGCATCTTTTGATTTTTGATACACTTTGTGTATCCCCTTTTTTTTGGCATCATTGCACATCTTTTATTTGTGGCATCATTAACTACTTTTTTTTAATATTCTACCTTTCTGAAATTATAAAAATAAAAGTAAATTCATCTTATTGACAAAATGAATTACTTGATTAAGAAAATTATGAGGTAGATTCAACAACTTGCAAAAGATTTCTATGTGATAAATAAAATGTAAGGAGATGAAAAAAGATTAGTTTCAATATCCAATTTATAATATGATGAAAATTTTGAATCAAAATTAAAATAACCTCTTTAATAAGAGAGATAGAGAGACAAAATCATGAGTTTTCTTTCTTTGACTATTTTTAGAGAAGTCAACCATAACTTTCATAAGAATTCAAGAAAAAACAGAAGGTAGGTTTTTCATTTTTAAAAAGGTGAATGTGTGTGTTGATCAGAGAGAACTTCACAAAACTAAGTATAAAAGCTAATTTAAAATTTCAAAGCAATAACAAAAATGAAAAAAATAAAACCAAAGGAAAATAAACAAAAACACAGAAAATAACTAAAAATAAAACCCAACATAAACTAATAAACACACAAATAAGGCCTTTAAACATCATCTTGCTCAGGATCTGATGATTCAGAAGCTAGGCCTGCCTAGGAGATTTTTCGCTTTTTAGTACTTTCCATTTTTACAATTTGCTTAGCTTTGCCCTTTTCTTTTGTAGGAAGAGTTCTCAAATTAGGGCACTAATTTTTCATGTGTCCAGGCTTCCTACATCAAAAGCAAACAATGTTAGAAGAAATCTTAACATTCTTATCATTTTTACGTTTGTTCCACTTTTTTTTATGCTTATGCTTTGGTGGGCTTTTTAATTTGCTTGATAAGTCATCACTTTCAACACCAACTAAGTCACTTTTCTCCGAGTCTTCAACATTTAGCACTATCATCTCAAATGCATCCAAAATACTTTGAACCAAACTTTGCTCGCAGGCAATGAGTGAGCTAATCAAATTATCAATAGAATATTCATTCAAATTCTTTGAATCAAAAATAGCAACAAATTTAGCATCAAACTTATCAAGTAAACAACGTAGAATTTTACTAACTTTTTCAAGGTTTGAAAACTCTTTACCTAAAGCATTCAATGATGTCATAATTTGAATAAATCTAGAATACATGTCTAAGATCGTCTCATAAGGTTTCATGCAAAAAATTTATAATCATGCATTAAAATATTAAACTTTGATTGCTTGATTTCACTAGTGCCTTCAAATTTGGTGTGTAATTTATCCCAAATTTCCTTACCATTAGTGCACATGGAAACTAACATACAATCTTCAGAATTTAAAGCGCAGAAAAAATAGTTTAATGATTTTGCATTCAGTTGAGCATTGATTTTCTCTTCTCTACTCCATTAATTAAAAGGAATATTAGTTCTAATTCCATCTAAAATACGTAATGGTAAGGAATAACCAGTTAAAATCATTTGCCACATTCGAAAATGAATTGAATGGAAAAAAGTAGACATGTAAATTTTCTAAAAATCAAAAGTAATATTTTCAAATAAAGGTGATCTGGTGATTGAATAACCTTCTGCAATATTACGATTACCAAAATTAACAATGGATTGAAATTCAAAAGCTTTCAAAAACTAGATTTTATGAATCATGCTCTGATACCAGTAGAAAGTTCGTTAGGGATTTTAGGCCCTTATAAACTAGCTCAAGGCTAATTAAGAGAGAGGTGAATTGGTATTTTAAAATATCTTTAAATCAAAACTTAAACCAAACCAAAATTCACCACAAAGAAAACACAATGCGAAAATTAAATGCAGAAATAATAAAGGAAAGAAAACACTAGATTTATAGTGGTTCGGTCAAACCTTGACCTACGTCCACTCCTCGGAGGCACCCTCAGAGTATTGCACTAAACTTACTGTCTCTCCTTTAGCCCCCACATCTAGGTGGAGAAACCCTTACAAAATTAATTCTGCCTTCCCCGATGCGGTGGAGTAGCCGAGTCCTTTAACATCAAAGAGATCTTCTTCCGTGAACTTCTCTTAAGATAAGTCTTGAATCCGACTATACTAAGGTGCAAGCTCGTCGGAGCAACCACATGGAATCCCCCTCCACACTCCCTTGAAACCCCCTCCAAGGATCTTCTCCCTCTCAAACTCCACCCTTTTCTCTCCCCCTTTCAAGCTCTCTCTTGAAGTTCCCTCCAAAAGAATGAAGCTATAATGGCTACCAAAGACACTTACAAAGTGTCTTGTCATAGCTTAAATAGAAGATCTCAAAATGAGCTCATTAATGCAATTTGCCGACTCTATCGTTCAGGCCGATATAAATATCGGCATGGCCGATCAGCATAAATTACTCTCAATCAGCTCGGTCAGTTAGGGACGATCAGAAGATTTTTTCTCATATTGTCCAGGTTGATAGGATATCATCCTGGATGATTAGTTCAAATCAGAGGAAAATCATCATGAACATTGCCCTGAATAGAACATGGCTGATATCAAATCGTCCCGGCCAATCCTGCGATCGGCCCGGCCGATGTGAACGTGCAAATCACCATATAAATGCTTTCCTTAATTACCAGATTTATTTAGAAAAAAATGTGCTGGATCGGCCAGGTTTATTCTATAGGCCAGGTCGATCACCAGGATGATGTCCAAAAATAAGTAATTCTTAAATAGATATGGCGGTAGATTCTTTCTGATTTGAGCCTATCGTCCTGGCTGATACAAAATTGCCCTAGGCCGACGTGCTTAGTGACAGCTGCCTTAATAAGGATGCCCTAATTAGGGTAACTATTTTTGAACCGATCATTCAGGCTGATATAAATATCATCCCTGATGATGTTACCAAAAATAGTTAACTCTAAATCAAATAAAAAAATTTCCAAGTGTGTATGTGCAAGATTACAAAACAAGCAAGCACCCATGACTCAAGAAATAAAGAATTACATTAGTGAGAATTACAAGTAAAATAGTTTTCCCAAATCTTGAGCCAGTTCCAATTGCAGTCTGATCTTGTGAACCTAAAATGTTAGTAGGCAAGGCAGTCGTAGAGAAACAAGAGTGTTTGCTATCATCAAAATCATAATTCTTGAATTCAGATTCCCAACAGACTCAACCTTTGCTTGTAGTGGTGGATATTATTGATTTTGTAAAGTTGTCATAGCGACTATCATCTCTTCAATCTTTTTCTCCATCCTCATCATTTATTCATACTTTTCATTTAATTAGCCTATGAGACACTAGGTTATGTTTGGTGGAACACTCTCCTCAACCTCAACATCTAATAAGTTAGCTTTCATAATCTTCTCTCTTTATAAAAACTCTGGTGTCCATCATGCAAATCTATATAGATATATCAAAATTTTCTCATTCCATTTTAAATTTGGTGGCTTTTTTTTTTCAACTATTTTATACTATTCCTTAATTAAATAGATTATAGTCTTACTCTAATCAAATTTAAGTAATCTATATATACTTAAGTTTAAATTTAGTTGACCCTATGTTGACTTATGGCTTGTTAAGGATAATTTTAGATATTGTTGGAGGTGTTTAATAATTAATAAACTTTAGGCCCCACTTTTTGACCTTAAGGAAGTCATTGCTCACCCTAGGGTTGGCCATGCTGATTCTTATAATTTCTTAAAACACACATAGTCTTGTACATAGAAAGCCTATGCAATCACACCTATTCCATAACATTATACCCTTTATTCTTAACTTGTATATTATAAGTATTGAGTCTAGTAATTAGGTTGTTAAGCCTAAGTTAGTGTCCCAAGGCTACCAAGAGGAGGGGTGAATTGGTAGTTTAAAAAATTAAAATTTAAGACCCCCTTTTTTTTGAAAATGAATCTCCATCCACTTACTTTATACCTTTTACACTACCTTTTTCTTTAGCTTAAGATTTAGGACTGGGAGGTTGGCTACACAATCTACTTATTCCTTGAAACCCTATATTTCATGGCAAATGTTTGAGGATCATTATGATAACATGTCTCACTTTTAGGTGGGGCATGTTCATTATTTTTGGGATCTTTATAACCCTTAGTGATTAAATTTCTAAATTAAAAAAGATTTAATAAGTTGATATAAATTATTAATAACTTAAATTGAAATAAAGCTGCGTAAATTAATTTAAATATTATTCAATAAATTCCATAACTTGAACATCACTATTTAGTTGGACTAACAACATCTAGCTTAACACACACTAGATGATGTGATAGGTAGATTCCCAAGTCTAAGGTGTAGTTAAAATATTTTTATGCATAGCTTGATATAAAGTGATGATTTGCCATAATGTTTTACTTATCCATTTTTCTATTATTTATATGATGTTGTAAGTACTTATTCTTAAACGATTAAAATTAAGATTTATTACATGTAGCTAGCCATGGCTAGAAGGGGCTACTAAATTTGTGAATTATGTGAAAATAACAAATAAAATAATAAGCAATGAAAAGCAGTTCCAAGTCACTCATTATTTGGCATCATCAAAATCTCAAACTCGGGGTCATGGGTTGCAACAATGATATGATCAAGCCTTGAGTAAGCATTGAAGCGGGTCTTGTGTCTCTATGAAAAAACACAAGGATTTAAATATATTTATAGTCAATAATAAGATGTCAAAAGAAAGTTTAATTTTTCTAAGGTACAAATCTTGTTTAGAATGCAAGTGCACATTATCATATCAAGTAATAAAGTTATTAATAGAGTTTCAATCCCATGTGTAACACCTAAAAATGTCCTACATTCACTTTACTACTTCTAAATGGAATATTATATTTATTTAGTAAGCTAATTAAAAGGTGTTGGCAGTTTTAAAAGTAAAAAACTTCAAATGTAGAAAAAGGTTTTCTAATATTTATAAAATATTAACCTATGAATCATCAAATGAACATAATTACACTAGAGAGGGTTATTTTCTATGGTTGTTTTGGATCAGAGCAATTGTGCTCCCCATCTCGGTCAAGCCCGTCAGAGCATAAGCTATGTCGACCCTCACTAACTATAGTTAAGCTATCTTCACAAGATCCCATAATCCTAACAACCATATATTTATGTTATGGCCAGAATATGTTTTAATTTTTTTAGTTCTTCTTCTATTCCTCCATCAAGGCACTAGATCATACCATATTTTTAAATTATGTACAACCTATACATAAACCAATTGATGTGTAGAGAAAATAAAAATAACATGGATATAAAAAAACATTAGACCCTACTCTAAGTATATATATATATATATATATATATATATTTCAAACTTTCACTATGGCACTATCTTAGTTTCATTGCAGTCCTACTAAATTGGTGCATCAATTTTTGAATAGTTACTTTAGTTCACTAGTCTAATCTACTTATGCTATGGCACTGATAATTTAATGCTATGACACTTTAATTTTGTTATGCTAGGGTGATTGGATAGTGCCTTTATGTTAATATCTTCAATACATTTTTGGTAAGCTCTCCACTATAGTGCTTAGTTATGGCGCTGCAACCTTGTACTAATTTCTTGTAATGTGGCACATCGAAGTTAGTTCAATTTTGCTTTTTTTTATAATTTCTTGCATAAAATAGAAGAATTTCAAGAACAAAATAATATAATCATAGATAAATAATATCACAGTTTTATCTTATCAAGCATAGCCAAAAGAGGCTTGAAATATAACTTGGCCTTGTGTGATTATATGGTTATTGCCTTATTGTGTTGAATTGTTTTTGTAATTTTAATTTTTACTCATGCACATCTTAGATTAGAAAAGCTATTTAGATATGTCGATTATTTTAGAAGTTCGGAAGCCAAGAGATGATGTATATAAGGACATTTTAAACCCTACAAATAAATTCTTTAATGTGTAGTTTCTAGGTTAAGTTATAATTATGGTATAGCTTAGCTACCCTTTTTCTTTTTCCTATGGTGAATTGTAGATCATAGTGCACTTTGGTCCTTTCTCTATTATTTTATTCTATGATTTTGATAGATTAATTTCTTTGATTACTTTATCCTATGTTTTTTCTTATGTTTTTCTTGTGGGTGACCTAGACATATATTTTTCATTAAGAACTTAAGAGATTAAATTTTCTATCTTACACAACTAAATGATTAAAAAATAACCATATGAGAAAGTTTTATTTAAAATCAAGTGAATGGACTATCTTAAAGTTGATTTTTTAAAATAATATAATAATTAATCTTGATACTTTTAGTGAACTATAGATATGTACATTAAGTGTGTGGTTGATTGCCCTATGTTTTTTAAAGTTAGTAAAAACTATTGATTGATATATATATATATATATAACCAAATGATTTATTACATTAGATTTATTTTATGCAACTCATGTATAATTGGATAAATAACTTAAACTTATCTATGATGCCTTTGCTTTATTCTCAAGGTTATAAGACTCTTTTCTAAACTATATTGCATTTGCTAGACCTCATGATTTTATGTGACTAGGTGAGTCTTATTGGTTATCTTTTTTTGGTAGGAATGTCGGTATAAGTCATGGGACCTTAGTCCCCTAATTGATTTCAAGTTGTAAGTCATGTTATAGTGTGCATTAGAAAGGTTTGGGGGCCATATCTCATTAGTAAGTTTAGTCTCCCTTAGATTTAGAATTGCGGATTACATAATCTATGAAGTGTTATAGTTTGCATCATTGGGAAATAAAACTAGAGCATCATGCTTCTATCAGGTGGAACTATAGCAGAGGTTTAACTGGTATGGATTAAGAATTTTATAGATGTTATTAAGTATTTTCATTGAAGATATGATGAATGTGAAATGAAGCTTAGGTCGAGTTTTCCCTAAAAAAAGCAGTACGCTAAGAGAAAGTTGGTGATTGGGAAAAAGGTTCGACTGTTCAGGCACGGAGCGATGACATGCCTGCTTGTGTAAACCCTCTTAGTATCAAGATCAAGGAAGCGAGATCATTTAGATGTGTGAAGTTGGACACTACCCCGGAAAAATCCACTTTTTGTAACAAGGGGCAAGTTTATGGATAAATTAGGATAGCCCTCATACCCAAATGCTCGTAAAAAAGAGTAAGCCGGTGGCTTTCAAAATGAAAAAGAAGTTTTCAAATAGGATGAAGACATGGCATATCATTTGATCTATCGTAATTTGACATAGGTTAGTAAGGGCTCTGCTCATCTAGCGCCTTGTGTGCACCTGCCTCGACTGTCCAGATCCAGTGAGTCATACCTCTTAGAGTTGTGCCGCTTAGGACGTCTCTCATATCGGTCAACTTGAGCATAGGTAGCAGATTGGTCAACATACTTCCTTCTATCCTTCTGTGTTGCTTGAACTAACACTTAGTCTTAGTTCACTCTCCTGAAAATCTTAAACTTGACGTTCTCAGAAACTGCACAACCCATTTGCTTGAAAACTTCAGTTGTAGTACATCCTTCTCTACTAGCCATTCATTGAATCACAGCCATAACACCAAAAAATGGGGACTTCTTTTTTCTTGCGGGTTCAGATTCATACTGAAATGGATGGGGTGGTGAATTGGCTATCTTCCACACATCTTCCTATGCCTTTCAATGACACATATACAAGGTTTGTTAAATTAGAAAGTAAAGTATGCAATCTAATATTCGAAGTCTTTAAGTTTATATTATCTAGTTGTTCATAAGCATGTCCAATACCCAACACTTTTTTTTTTGCTCTATATTTTTAGAAATTTGATGGGTTGGAGAACCTAATGCTACATATGGCTTAGTTAGGGCCATATACTATAATTTTGGGTAGGTTAGGGGGGGGGGGGGGGTTGGTGTGATATTTTTTGGGGGTTATGTGTGATACTCTTATATATCTTTACATGAATTAAGTAGGTAACCAATATGTAAAACATTCCCCTTAGAGGGAGCCCATAGTGGAGGTCACTTATTGATCCAAGTGGCGCTACTCAGCTTAAACTTATAGGAGAACTCACCCATAATGATCAGTGTGTGCTACTCACCTGGGGCCATAAGAAAGCTCACCCTTTTATGAGGTAGACCAAAGTTTCCTCTTTCATGTTAGCTTAACACTCTCTACATACCTAAAACACTATCTTATTCACTTAGTCTCTTGAAAAGAAATCATTCTTATTAAAGATCAGCAGGCTTACCTATAAAAAATTATTTATTCATAGGACCCTTTGTACATATTGCCTAAACATTTCAAAGCCACTCCATTCCACAAAACTTCACTCCTCTCTTTCTTTTATTAGGTGACACAAGATATCTCATACAAGTCATTAGTAACAATAGTAAGCTTGCTAGCCACATATCTCCTCATCTTAGCACTAGCACACAAACATGCACTAACCTACTCGATGCTACTAAAATAACCTAGAGACCACTCACTAGGGTCCTTATGTCCTCACTCCCTTTTAGCCAATTAAAGGATGATATGTATATAGGGTAGTTCGTGTAGATATGAGTATTTGGCGTAATATTTTTTTTTTCTCTTTTTTTTGTAGACTTTCCTATAACCCTTATAACCCAATAGATAAGGGGTGATGATGAGTACTTTGGGACTTTTGGATAATTATTTAATTTCACGCTGATTTTAGACTTATAACATTTTTAGCTTTGTTGCAATTTTCTCTTCCTCTCTTTTTTTCTCCCTACTCTCTATTCTTACATAGGTTCAGCTTAGTAGTTCAATAAGTTTGTTTACTAGTAAATTTAGCTGTCACCTATGAACATAATAGGATCAAATATCCTATTAGGTGCGGTGAGCATGAGTTGATACTAATGATGAGAAGAAAGGACCTACTCGATGAATGACTTTAGTAAGAACCTACAATCAACATTGGAGAATATTGAATATATTTCTAATTCCAACTTAATTTAAATGGTAGAATGAATAATAAATATATTTTAAGATTTCAAGGAATTCTATAAGGGTGATTGCAAAAAGAAGGACCACTAAATGTTCTTCTAACTTGATAGTTAACCATAGGAGACCAAACAATTGAGCACTAACTTCCATACCTATATTAGAGCCTACTAAAATATTGATGTGTGATGATGAGTATAACCAACCAACCAAGTAGGCTAGGAGAATCAAACCCAAACTTTCCAATGCCTTATCAAGGGAAGTTTCCAAGGCTAGACCACCTCCTAAATTTAATGTGCCAAACTGAAAATCTTATTGGTGAAAGATTGATCTGACTTATCATGTGATAACCTTTGAATTAATAACTTTTTTTTGGACATTAATGATGCCTTAAGTGTTTCTTATTCTTTATAACACATAATGAATTGACTTTTAAGTGGTTCACTCACCTACCACTGGGAGTGATTACTTCCTTATCTAAGTTCAAGAGAATGTTTGTGACTCAATTCTCTAGCACCAAAAAATTCCCAAAAGAGAATGCAAGTTATATTAAGGATGATGCATAAACTATGATATTGACCATATTTTTTAAAGAGATTAATATTCTCCCTCTTCTTTATGTTATTCTTAGTACCAAGATCTTTTTACCTTTGTATTGAGGTAACCTGCCTAATGACTTAACTTTGACTAATCCTAGAAATCCAAATAATACTAGAACACTTCCTAATGGCTTTAGGAGGATGCCCAACATAACTAGGGCCCAAGCCTTAGGAAAAATGCTATGTTGAAATTAAGAAAAACTAAAATTATGAAATTACCCCTTGGCTTTCCCTAATCACCTAAACCAAACCTGTTGACCCAAATCCAATATATTGACCTTAATTTTATCCCTAAGTGACCCAAATCCACATTTTAGTCTTTTAGAGTTAATGTTGATCCTTATTTATTCCCTTTGGCCAAGGTCAACCTTGCTTAACCCAAAATTATCAAAATACCCTTACCCTAGCCTTTAGGCCATCCAAGGTCAACCTTGCTTAACCCAAAATTACCAAAATTCATTGACCCATGACTTGGCTCTAATTGATTCCAAACCATCTAGGGGTCAACTTGACTCATTGTAAACCCATGGATAACCCTTATTAACCATGATTTTGACATAAAATTCTAATATCCCCAAATTATTCTTAAAAAATGTCAATTTGGATTTCCTAGGTTTAAATCTTTACCTAGACCCTAGGGTTATGTCCTAAGTTTATGAACACATTCTTAAGCTCACCTAAATATATTCTTCTTCATGGTTAACCTTGGTCAACCATGGTTGACCAAAATTTTTAGATATCCCGTTTAAGGACTTTTGAACTTTTCTTATGGATTAAACTCAATCCTTTTAATCCCATGATCCAAAACCCTATCCATAACTCCCTTAAGTATTAACCTAGCTACCCTAGCTAGCCCACCAAGTAGATGAATCTAAGATAGACAAAAGTGCAAGCTTGAGTTAAAAAAATTAGGCTGAAATTTAATTAAACCTTACTTAGGCCATATTGTCTTAGCCCATTTGGTTTAATGACCTCTTTGAATTTGCTATATCCTATACTAAGTTGTGTATCAACTTATCATGGTTTAAGAAACCAAATAAAATTATCTTAAATTACTCATATTCATCCAATTCTCTCAAATAACTAAGATAGTCCATCCATAACCCTAGATTATCTAAGATATGTAACTACACCCTATAGATTACTTCATAACTAGCGTAGCTACTTGAGACCCTTTACTCTCACTAGTATTTTAACAATATGGACCTTTAAATAGATATAAATGCCTTGTATTTTGAATTAGCAAAGTTCTAGTAATTCCTACCTTTAACACCCCCCCTAAGAGAGTGTGGCTAATGAGAGAGAGAGAGAGAGAGAGAGAGAGAGAGAGAGAGAGAGAGAGAGATCATAAACTTTTGAATTTCTATTTTAGGATTTTTTTTGGGTGGTTCTTTATGGCAGTAGGTGATTGATCCCTATCAACAACGGTCATTGTTTCCTTCTCTCGTGGTCTATCAAATAAGGTTTTGAATATCACCTCCACTTTTGGATTATCTATTGAAAAAAAAATGGTATTGATAGTTCTAATAAAAGTAAGATTGTTGTTAGAGCTTTGCTAGTTATTAGATATGTTATTGATTCTTCTATATCCTATATTGTTGGCCAAGGCAAGAACGAAGTGACTGAGCATCAAGATTTTAATTATAAAGGAGTTATTTTTTAAGATAATTTCAAATTTGTAGGAACCTTCAATTAAGATCTAACGACGTAGAGGCCTCTTCTTCTAGACGTAAATTAAAGGTGAATAGATTCATTAATTCAAAATTTTCTAATAGATATAAGAATTTGGTTCAAGAAGATGTCAATGTTAGGTTCGCTAGAAAAGAAATTATTCAGTGTATCAGTAAAAATTTTAAGTCTAAATATGTTTGTGATAATTTCTATAAAGAAGTTCCTCGAGATGATAAATTAAGTTATTATGCTTAAGTAATGTTTGAACCTATTAATGCTTGGACTAAACCCCAAAATATTAAAGTGGTTATTACTGATATAAATAGAGAGATGTCAGATGATGGTGTAGATGTTAAACTGCATTTTGAAAATGAAATGGCAAATATTTTTAGACTTCATAATTCTTTAGTTGTTAAGGTGTTTGGTATTTCTATTCCCTATTCTTTGATTTGTGTAGATTTAAGGAAGTAATGGAGCTAATTTGGTTCTTTTCATCTTAATAGTTTGGGAATGGAATAAATTCTTTATTCATTTCATTCATATGAAGCAAAAGAAGCAGTTGTTTATGGAGGACCTTAGTTTGTAGGAGGTCATATTATTTGTATGGAGAATTGGAATCTTGGATTCTCCCAATTATCTACTAAGAATTTATTTTCTCCTTGTGGATCCAATTGACACATCTTCCATTACATTGTTTGGATGAAACTAGCATCATTAGAATAGCTTCTTTAGTTGGTACTCCAATGTACTTAGATGGTAATATGTTTAATTGGGGGAGATGAGAATTTTCTAGAGTTTGTGTCCGAATTAACCTTGATGCTCAACTGCATGCTGACAATTAGGCTAAAGGATCTCAAAAAAGATTTTTTCAAAAAATTGAATATGAAAAAAAATTAATCTTTTTGCTTCAATTACGGTAGAATTTGCCAAACTCATCTCAACTGCATAAGGATAATTTTTAGAAGAACAAGGCATATTCCTCTATTATTTCAGCTAATTATAATGTTAGTGTTAATAATAATTTGAAAGAAATTAATAATCATTAAATTAAATAATATGATATTAATATGGATAACATTGGGTCATCTACATACGAACCTTGGATTCTTGTTAACTATGGAAGGAAAAAAATTAAATCTTTCGATATATTTAACTACAATGAATACTAGAAGAATTTTATAATAGAAGTAGAAATATTGAAGAAGGAAATAAATATTCAAGATTTTTAAGATAAATTGAATAAATCTAAGTTAGAAAAGTAACCTTAAAAAAAATCTATAGCTTCTCTTGAAGAATTAAAGATGTTTGTGTCATATAATATTACTGACACTATTTTAATTTTTAAGAAGTATGCGTAATTCAATAATGATGTTTCATATAATATTGCAGACACTATCCAAAGAAATGATGATGCGAATGCTGATGTTAATGTCCAAACAATACTAAAAATGAAAGTAGAATTCAAGAAAGATGTTGATGATGTCACTGATGTTATTGATGCAGTTAAAATAAATGAAGTTGTTGATGTTAATAATGTTTTGGATATTGATGATATTAATGAATTTACTCATACTGGAAATAATAATGGTTATTCTAAAGTTATTGATCAAGTTAACAAACAATTGATGGTTATACTATTTTCTGTTCTTCCATATAAGGAATTATTCTGGTCGCTTCGAAGAATTTGATGATATTTAATTCAACTTCTATTATAAAGTCTTGTAATTTTTATTCAGAAAAATGTCTAGCTATAATGAGAATGGAATTAAAGTGGATATGTCTTATGCATATGTTGTGTTGTAAAAGTTTTCTCCTATATCTTCTCAATATAAGATTAAACTAAGTAAATAATTGAGAATTTTTTGTCCATAATAGGATAGCCTAAGAATAAGAAAAGGTGAAAGAAGTTAAGAAATTTCTAGGGCAAAGAAAAAAGAAGCTTCCTATTATTTGAGAAGTTTGGTATTAAAAAATGGTATCTTTTTGTTGGGTTATTGGAAACTAAATTAGATTCCATGGATAAAGAAGTTAAAAGAATTATTGGTGATGGATGGCATTTCTTTCATTTTCCTAGTAGAGGAACTTCAGGTGGCATTCTGGCATTATGGAAAAAGTGATTTTCTTCTTTTATGGTTTTAAATTCTTCCCATCAGTGTGTTATTATAAATTTGAAATCTCCTAATGGAATAAATTGGATTGTGTCTATAATCTATGGTAATAAGTACCTTCATGAAAGAAGTCATTTGTGGAAACTAATTGAATAATTCACTTCTAATGATAATACATGTACTATTGGGGGAGCTTTTAACTAAAGTTTTTCAAAGAAAGAGAAGAAATTGGTAAAATATTTATGTTTTCCCAAGGTCCATAAGAGATGAAGTTCATAATAAAAAATAATTTTCATGATATTGGTATAGTTGGTCTTTAATATACATGTTGTAACAATAAAAAATGTCTTTCACGTATTTGGAAAAGATTAGATAGAATTTGTTTAAAATCTAAAGCATTATTCAAAATTCCTTTTGTTGTCATATGACATTTACCAAGAGTTGCTTCAGATCATTATCCAATTCACTTTATTATAATAAAAAATTTATCAGAGTTGAGAATGTCTGGCGTTCTTATGAAACTACTTGGTGTATTGTTAATAAAGCTTGGAGTAAAAAAGATTTTGGAACAAATATTGCTATTCTTTAAAGGAAGTTGCATAGATCTCTTTTATGCTTATTTTCTTAGTGTAAAAATAAGCTAAAGGAGCTAAACCATCTTAAAATTGTGTTACAAAAGGATTTTTTGATTCTGCAAGAGGAGCAAAGTAGTTTAGATAAGTTAAATCCAAGCAAGTTACTTGAACTAAGGAAACAAAATCATGAATTAATTGTTACTATGACTAAACTTACAACTTGGGGGGACAACGGTCATATCTTAATGGCTAAAAGAAGGTGACCAAAATTCTCATTTTTTTCAAACTAACGCTACAGCTAGAAGAAATTGAAATTTGATTAATCAAATTTCTAATCAAAATGATGTTGTTCAGCTAGATCCTGATTTAATTAAATTAGCCTTTGAGGAATTTGTTTCGAATAAATAAAAGAAGTCAGAATGGATTTTAAAAATTGGCCAACCTTTGACGTTAAAGATAAATTGAATGAAGGTAAAAAATGATATCTAAATGAAGAATTTTCTAAAAAAGAGCTTTTTCCTACTATTATAAAGATGGATAATAATAAATCTCCTTGGGCAGATGGTTTTAATGCATGTTTTTTTTAATCCTTTTCGAGTATTATATAAAAAGAAATTTTGAATGCTATTGAAAACTTTGTCTAGTTGGCTATAATGCCAAAATTCATGAAAGAAATTGTTTTTGTTCTTATTCCTAAAGTTTCTAATGCCTCATAATTATCTAAGTTTTGTCCGATCAGTTTATGTGAAATGATTTATAAAATAGTTGCTAAAATGATTTTAAATAGATTGATGATTTATCTTTCTTTTATTATTTTTGAAGTGCATGATGCTTTTGGTCCTAGAAGAACTATTTCTAATAATTGTTTATTGGTTCATGATATATTAAATAGTATCAAATTTTTTATAGCTAAAATAGGATTCATGATGATTAAATTAGACATGGAACAAGCATACGATAGTATGTGTTGGGACACATTAAATCAGATTTTAAAAGTTATGGTCTTCCTAATGAAGATTTCAAACTTAATTATTCAGTGTATTAGTAATAAAAAATTCTTAATTATCTTCAATTGTAGAAAGAGTGATTGGATTTATGCTAAATGCAAATATAGACAAGGTTGCCCATTGTCTCCTTCTCTTTAAATATTATGTTCTTAATTAATTTCTAAAACATTTCATGAAAAAAGAAGACATCTTGGCATTCAACTTTCATTAAATACATAAAACGTTTCTCATCTTCTATATGCGGATGACATTTTAGTTATAGCTGATATTTCAAGGGATAATGCTAGATTGATTAAAAGAATTCTGCTTGAACATGGTAGTTGGATTGGATAGCAAATCAATATAAATAAATTAATGGTCATGTTTGGGAACGCTATTTCTAATAGGAGGAAAACAATTAAGCAAAACTTTGGGCTTTTGTACTATTGTTGAAATCATCTACTTAGGAGTATAGATGGCATTGAGAGGATTGAACACTATAGATTTTTATATAATATTGGATAAAGTAATGAGAAAAACTTAACACTTGGGGTTCTCATTCACTTTCTTTGGCTCGAAGAATTTTTTTTGGTTAAAATTGGGTTTTAATCTATTCCATCTTTTATTATAACTCATTCATCAATTCCAAAAGGTGTTTTAGATGATATTGATGAATTTTGTAGAAACTTCTTATGACATAAGTGGCATGGAAGATAGGGATTGCATTATATTTCCTAGAATATGCTATGTACTTCAACTCAAATGCATGGTCTTGGTCTTCAAGGTGAAACTACTAGACATGGTTTGTTAAGAGCTTGTTCTGCTATGAATTTCATTCATATTCAAGATTCTTTCTTAAATAGAATTATTATAGCAAAATATGGATATGATATCTTGAAAGAAGAAATTAAAAGAAATTTATCATTGTCTTGGATTATAATTAAAGATGGTGCTCATTTTTTTAAGCCTATTATAAGATGGCAAGTTTGTAATGGTCTAAAAAATAATATTACTAATAATACTTGGATTATATATAGATGTCTAAATAATTGGCCTTCTACTTGCAATATTTTGGAGTTTAATTATAAATTGGTCACAATTCTTTTGGATGAAGATGGAAGATTGAATCAATATACTTTAAAGAAGGTTTTTTTTGATGATGTGGTAGAAAAGATATTGGAAATTCTAATAATATATTATACACTTGAAGTTAAACCTAAATTAACTTTATCTGATTCTTATAAATTTGTTACTTCATTGGATTTTGAAGCCTCGATACTAGTTAATCAAGATGTTTGAGTTAATATGGAATTCTTGAAAAAATTGAAGGTGAGTCCTAAGGAATCTTTATTTTGGCAGAGATTATTCAATAACACCTTTCCTACAAATGTATTGTTGAATCATAGAAGATTGAAAGAGAATGCTAGTTATCTAAGAGCTTTCCATGAAAATGAATATTTGGATGATATTGTAGTTCACTGTAGTAAGTTAATATAAGTACTTGTGAAATTAAAAAAATTGTGAATTCATTTACCAAAATATCAAAATCTTTTTCATTGCCAAATTAGTTTGGAGAAGGCTGTAAGTGATAATCCAGGATTTTATAGAATTTATATTTCAACTGTATATCATAATTAGAAATCTAGAAATTTATTTATGCACGAAAAAACTATTCAGTTAGCTTCAATGATTACTGCTCTAATTCTTTCACAATCTATTCAATCACATTTATTTTCAATTTTTCAGAGCTAGGATATTAATCAACATGATGTGTTGTCTAAAGTTTAGTATCCCCCTCCTACAAATTGGATCAAATTGAATGTCGATGCTTCCCGTATGCAGTCTAATATGGTGGGTATAACAAGAGTCTTCCATGATCATAAATAGTGTTGCTGAGTTTGTAGATGAATTGATTAAATATGTTTTTAGATTTAGGTAATTAATTTTACTAACCAAAAGTTAACAAAAATATAAAAAATTCATTATTGATCCAAATTATGCATTCTTGGCACTATAGATTTATAATTTTTCCTTAAATTTATAAAAAATATTTTGATGGATTAGTAATTAATTGATTATAATAAATTAATTAAAAGGGGTTAATTAGTTAATTAAAATACATAATATCCTCTGATGGACTACAAGTTTATCTTCGGGGATCTTAGGGTTGCCATGAACATCTCTAATAAGATGTTCTCTACCTCCATTGCATTTCAAAATTCATAGGTCATTGATTAACCTATAATATTGAAAATTCATATTTATGAATCCATTTAGTATCTTGGTTTGAAAGTTATATGGATTACATGTGATGGTGTTAGGTTTAGATGGCCACTAATTTGAATCAATATTAACTTAGATTCCCTTTTAATGAAATGTTTCCACCAATTTGAAATGTTTGTGAGAATAGAGTGAGGTAAACTCTAAGATATCTAGTGTGAGAAAGTTTTTTTTCTTTTGAAATTTGATTCCATAGGTTTTTGAGTTTGGAGCTCCATGGCAGTGACTAACTGTCGACTTTCTCCTGCTGATGAATTATCTCCATCACTTCTCCTACTATCAAAGTTTCAAGTTCTTTATCAAATCTACCTGGTGCTAGAGGAAATATGTTGAGTGAGGAAGATGTGGGTCACAATATTAGATGATATCAAAATCCATTGATAATCAGAGAAGGATTTCATCCTCCTGCTCATTAAGATGTTGTAGTTAAAGGTAAAGGCAAGAAAGCTGTGTTGTTCTAGGATCAGTTTGATTTGGAAGATCAGGAAGGAAACATTAAACCTAATTCTTTCTAGAATTAAGGTAAATTTGATATTGAAGCCTCCTCTTTGTCTGGTTTGACTTTGAAAGTTAATAAATTTATTGGTTTTAATGAATAGATTGATCAGAATCATATTAGCCACAATCTATCTAAAAATTTTAATATTTATGAAATGTAGTTAATAAGATGATTTCATTATTGCATGGAAGAAACCTCAACATATCAAAATTTCTTATAAGGTTGAGTTTACTGAGATGTGGGAGAATGGATTTGTGGTTAAGTTAAATTCATATTTGGAGCTTGATGATTCTCAAATTTTAAAGATTTCTCTTATGGTTAAAGTGTTTGGGAATAACATCCATCTTCCTGTATGTAGTATGGAGCTTAGAAGACAATAGAGCAAATTTCCATTTACCAACACATGGTTTGGATTAGATTCTATGTTCATTTAAAACATCTAATATAATGGAAGAACTTTTTAGTACCGACCCTTGGTATATTGGAGGACATATTGTTGGTATGGATAAATGGTCTCCATCATTTTCACCATTATCATTAAAAGTTCTTACTACACTTGTTTTAATTCGTCTTCTCTTTTTACCTTTGCAATGTTGGGATGAAAGAAAAAATTACTAGATTTCTTCAAATGTTTGAATACCTAGGTATCTTGATGGTAATTCTTCTAAATGGGGTAGAATAGAACTTGCTCGAGTTTGTGTTCAGATTTATTTGGAAACTGAACTACCTGTAGAATTTAGGTAGAAGGTTTAGGTGGAAGACTTCTTCAAAAGATTGAATTTGTGAAAATTGATTCATTTTTTTTCATTGTGGAAAAATTGGACATATGAGATCGATGTGTCTTGAATTTATAATTAAATCTAAAAATGATAATTCTAAGTTGCATAATAAAGAATCATATATAGTTACTGATGTTCAAAATGTTTTAAAATTGAATCATTATTCTTTGCAACATGAGGAATATGGTCCATTGATTCATGTCAAATAGATTCAATAATTTTAGAAAGGAGGTTGGTGGAAAATCTATAAAGAATTCGAAAGAAATGAATGAAGTTAAACATAAATCTGTTGAATATCAAGTGGCCAGTAAGGATGGACAGAAACAATATGATAATGATAATGTGGATAATGTTGTAACTCTAGCTCATAAGTTTATATTTTTGATGATAACAAACATTATGTCTCACATCCTATTGACTACTTGTATTTTCAATATAGTTTTTGTGTGTACTAACTTTTCAGGAACACAGTGCACCATCCAACGATGGATCAAGGATCAAGATTGGGTATAGGTTATACTGTAATGATTTTTGTAATATTTATTGATGTATTTTTTATTTCTTAAGTCAAGTTCTATAAGGGTGTATACTTGCTTGGTGACTATGCACACACACACTTAGGGGGTGTGAGATTGAGTAAAAACTAGAAGTTTAATTTTTGAACAAATGATACTGTATGATTTATATCATACTATACGATCAGCTCATCTAACTAATCATACTAGATGATTTAGATCATCCATGATGATTAGTTATGATTGTGAAAAATTACCACCAATCATAATTTAGGTAAGATTTTGAATTTCCTTTTTTGTTCAAATCATCTAGGATGATCTACATAATTTTGGATAATCTATGACAATCATACCTAAATTGATCCTATAATTAATAGACTAATTATTATTAAATTTCTCTATCAGATTATATAGGATGATCTTAAGATCGCACTGAATGATCGTTGATGTATCATGGGAGGACCCTCAATAATACCATATGAAATACCATATTTTTTTTCCTAATCATACAGAATGATCCCCAATATCGCACTGGATGATATATATAAATTTGAACTGATCATACTAGACTATCTTGAGATCATCCAGGACTATCAAATTAAATTCTACACATCATACTATACAATCCTACAATTGTCTAGGTTGATATTTGGTACCATAATTGAACTTTTATTATTTTTTGAACCCCTCAATTTAACCAAATCATACTAGATAATCCCGTGATTGTAATGGATAATATTTGTTTGCTAGAATTGATTTTTAGAGTTTTTCAAAGCCCTCTATTTAAGCTTTGTCAAGGAATTTGGTTAGTTTATTTGGCACCCATTGTGTCTTCGTTCTTCTGGAGAAAATTTAAAGAGAGAACTTGAAAGGGAGAGAGAAAAGGGAGGAGTTTGAGAGGAAGATGATCCTTGGAGGGGGTTTCAAGGGAGTGTGGAGGAGATTTCACAGAGTTGCTTCGAAAAGCTTGCAGTTTAGTACCATCTGATTCAAGGTTCATCTTGAGAGAAGTTTTTGGAAGAAGAAGATCTATTGGGTTTCAAAGGACCCGACTACTCCACTACACTGGGGAAGGTAAAAGTGATTTTGTAATGGCTTCTCTGCCTAGCTGTGAGGGCTAAAGTAGTCACTAAATATTTAGTTCAATACTCAAAGGGTGCTTCTGAGGAGTGGTCATAGGTAAGGTTGGGCCGAACCACTATAATTCTGGTGTGTTCTTTCTAATTTTATTTTTTCTATACTTTATTTTTCACATTTATTTTGGATATAACTACTTGGCTGAAAATATGTGATTGATATTATGATGTATTTATTATATATTTTTAGAAGTTGAAAAAGCTTTAAGAAGGGGATTTTTATTTTTGTTTAAGAATTTTTAAAACTACAAATCCACCCCCTCTTGGTTAACCTTGGGACTAGTTCTTTAGGGTTTAACACCACTCATGAACTTTTAAGTGGTATCCAAACAAATCTTAATATTCTTATCATTTTTTCATTTTTTCCACTTTTATTGATGTTGATGCTTGAGCTTTAGTATATTTTCAAGTTTGTTTGTAATTGAAGATATTTCTATGCTCTCAACATCTACTAAGTCGCTTTCATCGATATCTTTATCTTTTAGCACTTTTATTTCACCTACATCCAAAAGATTTTGACTCAAACTTTGCTTATAGGCAATGAGTGAGCCAATCAGAATATTAATAGAATATTCATTCAAAATTTTCTATTCATAAATAACAATAACTTTGGCATCAAACTTATCAAGTAGAAAAATAGAATTTTATTAAATTGTTCAAAGTTTGAAAGTTATCTACCTATGGCATGTAATAATGTCACTATTTGAGTAAATCTAATATATATGCCTAGAATAGTCTCATAAGATTTCATGCAAAATAATTCATAATATGGCATTAAAATTTTCAACATAGATTGCTTGACTTCACTAGTATGTTCATATGTATTTTGTAATTTATCCCAAATTTCCTTACTAGTCTTGTATGTGGAAATTAACATATAATCTTCAAAATTCAAAGCAAAAAAAAAAAATTTAAGCATTTAACATTCAATTGAGCATTAATTTGATATATTTTACTTCATTCAGCAAAAAAGAATATTGGTTTTGACTCCATCTATAATACATGATGGTACAAAATAACTAGTTTAAATCATATGCCACATTCGCTAATCAATTGATTTGAAGAATGTAGACATGCATATTTTCCAAAAATCAAAAGAAATATTTTTAAATAAAATTGGTCGTGTGATTAAATAGACTTTCATAATGTTAAGATTTCTAAAGTTAGCCATTGATCTTTTTTCAAAAGTTTTATATTACTTTGTTTTCAAAAGGGACTCTCTTTTTACTTGTACAGTAAGGTAGAGAAGACTTTACAAAACTCACTTTCATCTTCCCTGGTGTGGCAGAGTGCCAGATAGTAGCTAACCTTCTCAATTTTCTCCCTCCTCGAGAGGATAGAGAACCTTCAAGGACTTTGACCAAGAAGCCTCTCTCCCTAGAGAGCGCTCCCATAAGTCTCACCAAGGCCATATGAGGAGCAAGCGTGCAGTTACCTGGAAGAAACCATGTGATCCCCTCACACTACTTCTTCCTCATGCTCAAGCTCACCTTCTCCTTCCTCTCATAAGCCCTGATTCTCTTCAAAAGCTCCCTCTTTAGAGTTCCTTTAACTACCACAATCCTCTCCTTTATGTTTTAATGAATAAATGCATTGTATATATAATAGGTTTCAAGAAACCCTAAAAATTCAAATTAGTCATTATTGTACTTACAATATGATCTCAAATTATACAATATAACCAGTTCAAAACAACTCCCATCATAGTATGAAGGATGATGAATAAGTCACAATTTTTTAATACATCACACAGTATGATATGAATGTTGTCCAGTATGATCTACTTTATTTCTTATGTTTACATGGGATGAATGCTTGGATGATTGAAAATAGTCTATATTCATCATCTTATATTATTCAATCATACCAAATGGATATTTGAGTTTATATAGTTTATCCTATATGATGCATTCATTGTATAATATGATTAGTTCAAAAATTAAGGTTTCATCTGGTATGATATTTGGTACGGCCAAATTTTTCCTCTATTCATCATACGTTATGATCCTATTTATACATTATGATCATTAATCATTAGTGAAACCCTGATTTAATTAAATAATCATGAAGGTTAATTTTAGCAAGATTTCAAATTTTTATATAGTATGATTGACATCATAAAGTATGATGTCTTTAAAATTTAAAATTTAAAATTTAAAATCTTACTTAAATTAATCTGGCGGCTAGGGTTTGAGGTTGAAAACAAATCATACAATACTATCAAGATCATACAGTATGATTAGTTAACAGAAACCATTTTCAAATAGCCATTAAGCCTTTTCCTAACAACATATTATATAGTACAATCTAAAAATAAACAGTACAATTTATATAAAAATAATTTTGAACCTAAGACAAAACTCTGCCCCTGTGTGTGCATGGTCACTCAATCTTCATACACTCTTTTGTGACTAGACTCAATAAATGAAAAAATAAAGAAAATAAAAATTACAATCACTTTCACATTCTAGTCTATCCAGTCTTGAGTCTTCAATAGTCTAGAGAAGTGTGTAAACTCCCTGAAATGTTAGTACTCACAGAAAAAAATAATATCTAAAATATTTAATAAAGAATAAAATAATTCAATCAATATTATTTGTCATCATCAAAATTACGGACTAGGGATTCTGGAATTCAATAGATAAGATGAATACATCTGATGATATATGACAGAAGCTTGACAAATCTGAAGACAAAAATGTTCATAAATTTGAAAATGTTATTTCATAATGTTTACAACCTGACAACACCTCAGCTATTTGTTTGCCAAATAAATACAATATTTTCCTGATTTGACTTAAGATATAACTGCTAAATTTCTTTATGTTACTACAAGTAATATTAATGATCATACCATTTTATTAAATAATGGCATGGATCTTAAAGTTGCCTTTATTCCTCAGTTATCTAAATTCAAAATTGGATGTAGTGATCCGACATGATCTAGAATTTATTCTCTGAGTTCCAATATAGTAAAACATAAACTCTCTAATGAACTTAAAATCTTGGGACCTATAGAAGATGTTCATAGAAAGCGAAGGGGAGATGGGAAAGGGAATAAGATAGGTGGGAACATTTACCCTTCGGGTGATTAATGTCTTTATTTGTGTTTTGGAATTATAGAGGGGATAGAAAGAGGGAAGCCTCTCTTTATCATAGAGTTATTGTGAGAAATCATGATGTGTTTTTTATTGGTTTGACTGAAACCAAGTTAGGTAGTATTGATATGAGTGATGTTAACAAAATTATTGGGATTATTTCCATCATCCGGTGAATGGCATCTCAGGTGATATTTTGGTAGTTTGGAATAGGAATATTTTTTCTTTTAAAGTGGTTGACCACTCTTCTCAATTGGTGTTTGGACTTCTTAATACTTGTACTAATGGATGCTAGATGTGGCCATAATTTATGGGAATAAGAAGTTTCATGTGAGAAGAAGTTTGTGGGTTAGTTTTGAATGGCTTGTTATGGGTAGTGTGCCTTCTATTGTCGGTGGAGACTTTAATTGTATTTTATCCAAGGATGATAAGAGGGATGGAAAGAGGTTTTTTTTCTCTCAAGGGACAAAAGAAATGATGTTTTTATGGCTAACAATGATTTTCATGATGTATGTATTGTTGGATAAAGGTATACTTGGTGTAACAATAAAGAAGGTGCTACAAGAATTTGGGAAAGGCTTGATAGGTGCTTGCTAAATTCTACTGCTTTATAGTTGGTGCTTTGGCAATGATTATGCATTTTGCAAAGGTGGCCTAAGATTTTAGTCCTTTAGTATTCAAAATTGGGGAAATGCATTATAATCGGTCTAAAATAATTTTAGATCATGTGTTTGAAGATACATGGAAGTCTTATATGGAGGCATGGAGTATTGTTCTTAAGACTTGGAGTATTCTCAAGGAAGAGTTAAAGAAAGGCATTTTGGAGCTACAACTAGAGGAAGCTTTGGAAGTTGGTCTTACTTTGGAGAAGTTAAGCTTACTTCAAAGTAAGGTGCATGATCTTAATGTTACTTTAGGAAGATTATCAACATGGTGGAATCAGAGGGGTAAGGCTAATTGGCACGAAGGATGAAATACTAATTCTAAAATTTTCCATGATTTTGCATTAGCCAAGAAAAATGGAAAATTGATAAGACAAATTATTGATGAAGAAGATGACAATTTGGTGGAGGATTTTGAGTAGATTGAATTTATTTTCTTTAAGCTTTTTGAGAAAAAAATGGAGAACAAGAGAATACATGTTCTCTGATTGGCCTTTAGTCATTGAAAAATAGAAAATCTCTTCTTTGAATACTGAGTTGTTGAATGTTGAATTTTCCCAGGAAGAATTTATTGCTACTGTCTTTCAACAAGGTATTAACAATTCTACTAGTTTGGATGGGAGTACAACTTTTTCTTTTATGTTTTATTGGAGCATTGTGAAAGAAGTTACTTGAAAAGCAATAGATAGTTTTTTTAAAAACTGGTTTTATACATGTTGATCAAAATAATACATTGATAGTTCTAACCCCTAAAATGAAGAATCTAATTTTTCCTTCCAATTTTATACCCATAAGCCTTTGTCAAACTATTTACAAGTTTGCAGCAACATTGATTGTGAATAGATTGAATGGGTGTATGTTTAAGATTATCACTTAAGAACAAGTGGCTTTAATCCCACGTAGATCGATGTATGAATATTACTTATTATCTCATGAAATCTTAAACAAGTTCAGGATTTCTACAATTAAGAAAGGAATGATGCAGGTTAAGTTGGATATGGAGCAGGTTAAGTTGGATATGGACTAGGCTTATGATAGCATGGGATGGCCAGCTTTGGAACAAGTTTTAAAATGATTTGGGTTTCCTTCTAAGTTATCTATGCTCATCATGAAATGTGTAGTAAATGTCAAATTTTTTATCATTTTGAATGGGAAATATTCAAAATGGATTAATGCTAAGAGTGATTTTTGGCAAGGATGTCCTTTGTCACATTATTTATTCATTATGTTCTCACAACTCTTATCAAATGCAATAAATCAAAGAGGTCAAGACTTGGGTGTTTAGATTTCACTAAGAGCTAAAAGATTACACATTTTTTATATGATGATGAATTATTAGTGTTTGTACTAGCCTCTCTAGGATTAGCTCAAGTAATGAAATGTATAATTGTTGATTTTTGTGGGTGGACGGGATAAAGAGTTAACAACAACAAGTCTCAGATTATGTTTTATAATGAATTTAAACTGCTAAAAAAAATAAAATAACAAAGAAAATAGGTTTCAAAGTGGTTAAGTAGATGCAACACTTGGGAATTAAAATTGTCTTAAGAAGAATGGTTATGGAAGATTTTCAAATCATTTTAGATCATGTGTTGGAAAGACTAAATGCTTAGGTAAATAGATTTTTATCTATGGTTGGAATGATTATTCTTATAAAGTCTTCATTTTCATCATTGATAATTTTCTTATCAATAGATTCTGTGATTCATAAGGGGTTATTTAATTAATTGGATAAGCTTTGTAGGGATTTCATTTGGCACAAAGCAAATGGAAGAAAAAGTTTACATTATGTTGCATGGGATGAGCTAGGTAAACCAAAAAATTTTGAGGTATTATAACTTAAGTGCTCTTAAAGTTGGTCCACTTAGATCAAGATTGACTTGGAGGTTCATTCAAAATCATGATTATTTACCTCATAGGAATATTATTGTTAGGTATGGTAATAATATTTGGAATGGTGATTTTAAGAAAGTTTCTTCAGT
Source organism: Dendrobium catenatum (assembly GCF_001605985.2). Classification (NCBI taxonomy): domain Eukaryota; kingdom Viridiplantae; phylum Streptophyta; class Magnoliopsida; order Asparagales; family Orchidaceae; genus Dendrobium; species Dendrobium catenatum. The sequence continues at coordinate 31,825 of NW_021318833.1, read as the reverse complement.
TGCATGGTTAATTCTTTTGGATGGTGCTAAATACCTTAAACCACTAATTATATGGAAAGTGCAGATGGAAAGAAAGTTAATGTTTTGAATGATTTTTGGCTTTAAGATAAATGCTTCAATACTTGGCCAATGCTTGTTGATTGTGTAGGATTGGATGGTGTAATGCTTCATCAATTCATCTCTACTAATGGCAGCTGAAATGTTATGGAACGTTGACAATTTTTTCATGAAGATTTAATTTTGTTGATTTTGCAAGTTTCTATTAATCCTGATTTTGAAGATGATCAAATGAAAGCTATGTTTCATTATCTGGGAGTATAAAATTTAGCACTTGCTTATGAAGAATTAATTAAAGGTAGCACTGAGGATGATGATTTTGGTTATTCAAACTGGTCACAAAAAATAAAGCTCAATCCAAGAGTGGAAATGTTCTGGTGGCGGATGCGCAGGTATGCCCTTTCAACAAAATAATTTCTTAAATAAAGAATAAAAGTTTGGGTAGGTTGTTAGACCTCAATGAACTATCCCTAAGGCTCACTAATAAGAAAGTAATACTATCACTTGATGCGGAAGCTGGTACACTTATCAAAAGTTATAGATATGGTGATAATAATCTAATTAGTACCAAATAATATCAATCAACAATTTCAACCAAGAAATTATAATAGAAAATAAAATGCGAAAAAATAAACTGCTGAAAATAAAATCAGAAAGAACACATTATATTTTATACTAATTTGGTCAAGCCATGACCTACGTTCACTCCCTAGAGTCACCCACTATGAGTATTGCACTATCATTATCGTGTCTCTCCTTCAGTCCTCACCGCTAGGCGAAGAAGCCCTTATAAACTCTCGTCCACCAACCTGGTGCGGTAGAGGATAAAACTTTTTTCAGAGGCAGAGAACTTAGAATCCTTTTCACCCTCCTGATGAGGTAGTGAACCTTGACTCCTTTTCTCCAGAACACTGAATCACTTACACCTTCCTCGATGTGGCAGTGTAGCTAGGTCCTTTAACACCAAATAGATCTTATTATTTCAAAAACTTCCCTCAAGACAAACCTTAAATCTGATGGAACTAAGATGCAAGCTTGGCAGAGCAACCATGTGAAACTCCCTCCACACTCCCTTGAACTCCACAAGGATCTTCTCCCTCTCAAATTCCACCCTTTTATCTCTCCCTTTCAGGGCTCTCTCTTTATGTTTTCTACAGAAGAATGAAGACTCAACGCATGCCAAAGACACTTATAATATCTTTAGAGAATGCCTAAATAAAGGGCTTCAAAAACCCTAAAAAATCATCTCAACCATCAAAGATCAAACTGTATGATCTAAGGATCATCCAATATGATATGTAGAATTTGATCTTTTAATAGTGTATGATCACCGGTTAGTACAATATGAATAGTTCAATTTACCTATTTATACTGTATGATCATCAGTATGAACAGTTTCAACTTGCCTATTAATACTATACTATCATCAATATGAATGACCAATCATGCAAAATAATTAGTTCAGCTGAAATATAGTTCATCCAGGATGAATCATGGGATGACCAAAATCATCTATGTTGATCGTACAGTACGATCTAATTTATATAGACGATCAAAATATCAAAATTAAGTAGATTCTATTGACTAATCACATGATTAAATTTGGTAATATTTTAAGTATTATACAGTACAATAAGAATAACTTTTCAAATTAAAAATTTTGCCTAATTTAATAGACGATGAGATCTACAATTATAAAAGATCTTCCAGAATGATGTGATATTTATACTATATGATTAATTATTTTTAGAAATATTTTTCCTAAAAATAAGAAATTATTTTAATAATTTTTATAACACCAGATCGTACAGTATGATCCATTTTATATAGTATGATGTACAGAAAAATTAAAATATTTAAAAACATTTTTCCTCCACTTGTGTGTGTGCACGGTCACCATGATAACATACGTTCTTACAAGACTTTACTCAAGAAATTAAAAATAAATATATTAAAATTATAGATTGATTTAACATAACCTATTCTACCCAATCTTGAGCCTAAAGAATGATGCATGGTGTACCTAAAATGTTTATCATTACATAAATAAATATGCTCTACAAATACTAGAAGAAATAAAGAGGTAATCAATAATATTTGTTATCATCAAAATCATAAACTTGAAAGCCCTAGTTATAATATAGAAGGCTATGTTATAATAATTTGTGTGCTAGAGGATGTCAAGAAGTCAAAAACTATGCTTATATTGTGGTTACATGTAAATTCCTTGTCGATATTATTATGAAGATGAGAGAATGGGGCTATCAAACTCCAATCTTTTGTTCATTGGAAAGCTATTTGGTTAAACTTAGAAGTCTTTCAAAATAGTATTCTAATATGGTGAAGGTTTACTATACAACTTTTTTTTTCTCTTGGAAAAACCAAAATTATTTCAAACTTCTATTCTTCCAATTTCGGTAGTTGCAACTAACATTTTTTTTACATCTATGAAACAATCAAGTTATCCAATGTTAGGAAATTGGGGTGTTAATCTCCATCAAGAGTTTCATAATGTTTGGCACCCTCCACCGCTAGGTTGGATTAAAATCAATGTGGATTCTTCTCTTTTGGAATCTATTCTTGTAGGTAGCGAGGCAATTTTTAAAGACCATAACAAATGAATTCTTATTGAATTTGGGAAGAAAAGAATTCATTAGTATGTAGCTGAACTTGAAATGGAGGCCATTTTTCCAATAAGGAAATTTATTCAAAGTTGGATGATTAAAAGTAAAGGAGTTATAATTGAACGAGACAATCTCAACATAATCAAGTTCATTCAAGACTCTATGAAGAAATCAAAATGGAAAATGGAAACATTCATGACAAAGGATTTATTCTTTGTAAATGATTTCAATAAAGTGATCTTTCATCATAATTCTAGACAATGTAATAAACTACCCGATTTATGTACTACCTTGGCTTTAGATGATAATTTTTTGGTTGAAAGTTTTTCTTTTTGCAATATTCCTTCTTCTTTGATTAGTTTATTAAATAAGTAATGCGAGACTTTTATTACTTTGTAATTAGTTTTTGGTAATTAATGTAATTGTAGCTTTCAAAAAAAAATGTTGAAATGAAAGGTCTAGTACACTTTAAAAATTATAAGAACTTCACCTTCGCTTCAACACTTTAAAACTTTTATGAGATGATCTAGGGGTAATTATTGACCTCTAAATATATGTCCATGGAGTTTTGAATTCATTTGGGAAAAAATCATCAAACCCAAAATTCAAGCTATCCTTTGGTAACCTAAATGCATTAGAACTTTGAAGATTCATCAATAAATGTAGAAAAATTTATGAACATCTTGTAAAGTTTAATGGAACCTAAACATCACCAAGAAACCTTTTAATAACTAAATAAGTAAAAATCCTCTAATTAATTATTTTAAATTTTTTTTGTTGATTTTGCTTTAGGTCAGTGATGATCTTGGGTTAATATTTTATAAAATTTTATGATTATTTGACTTATCAAATCATATACTCTTGTTTATCCCTTAAAAAAACCTTAATTTTTTAAGCTAACCTCGAAAATACACTAAAAGGTTTAGGTGAATTAGAGAAGTATGAAGCCACTTGCGTTAAATGTCTATTAAATTAATTATGATTGGAAAAATAAAACTTTTAGATTAGAAATCCAAATTTAAACCAAGTTCAAAGTAACATTAAACCGAAGTAAAACCCATTCTCAATAAATTACTTTTCAATTTATTTTAATCCCAAATGAACTCAAAATATTTTTGAGTGATATTTGAATTAGTAATAATTCATAAGTGAAATGTCATAAAATTTGAAGTTCATTGTTTGGTCTAAACATCAAACCTTAATTAAATTTATGTTTAAATTTACCCCTAGGTTATTTTGTCATTTTGCTTAGAGTGAACTTTAGGCTCGTAGGTTTTCCTTTTCTTTGTTTTGTGGCTCTTTTGAGAATTATTTAGCTGAAGGTCCCCCTTAAGGACCTTGCAATTTTGGATTCTCCCCAAGAGAAGAGATAACTACTTCAAAGTTAAAGGTTTTTTTTTTTTTTTTTTTTTTTTTTATGGGAGGGGAGGGGGGAGGGAACCCAAGCAGGGCTATGCATTAATAGAATCCAAAATTGCAAGGTCCTTAAGGGGACCTTCAGCTAAATAATTATCTCTTCCGTGGAGG
>NW_021318833.1:6480-27517 GCF_001605985.2 Dendrobium catenatum | reverse complement strand
TTGGGGACATCTAATAAAATTTGAATGATACAAAGAAGATTAGCATGACTCCTGTGTAAGGATGCATGCATAAATTGAGAAATGGTCCAAATTTTTATTAAAGGAAATTCACAACCAAAATTTCCACCAATAGCTCTCTCTCTTTGGCTGGCAATTTCGAGGCAATTCTAATTTCTACTATTTTCTCTCGTGGTTTCTACTATAGATTGGCGATAATTTTGTGTTTCGATTAGTGTTTAAGTTATGTGTTGCCCATTTTATTCATCTCCTAAGGTTGGTTTGCCTTAGATTTGTTTCTTTCTATTTTTTGCTGGTGAACCATCCTCTTCAATTTTAAGCCCTTAGGGAGTTTCCCCTTAGTCTCCGGTTGTGTCTTCGAAAGGTTTTTTTATTAAGATGGTTGTGAAAATAAGCCTTACTCTTTTCATGATGCTCTTATCAGATCTACCTCTTCAAAGGATCCTATCTTCTCCTTCATGTTTTATGATGATATTCTCAAACTTGCTAGCCCTTTTCAGTTCACTCTTATTATAATGTTTTTGGTCCTATGACCAAATCTAGATGAAATTCATGGTTTTTAAGGGAAGTTAAAGTTTCTAGCAATTTTTCTATTGGTTTGCTTGATGCTAGACATGTTGTGAATCAGTTATCCAATTACCTTGATCACAATAAAGTTTTTGCTAGAAGAACTAATTATATTCTAAACTATCAACTGAGTTTATCAAAATGGACACCTTTTTTTGATGTCAGAGTGGAATGACACATTGTTCCTATTTGGATCCCTTTTCCTAATTTTCTTTTGCGTTTTTTAATTCTCATGTTCTTCATCTTTTGGGATCTATTTTTGGTAGACCTCTTCAAATGGATCAACCCACTGCCACTCATTCTGGGCCTTCGGTGGCTAGGATTCTTATGGAATTTGATTTCATTAAGAAACATCCTAAATACATCTGGCTTGGATTTAAAAATTCTAGGTATTTATAGAAAGTTGAGTTTAAAAATGTTCCAGATTTTTGTATGCATTGTAAATTTCATGGACATTCAATAAATGATTGTTTTGTTTTCCATCCTCAACTTAGAAAGAATAATATGGATTCTAAAATTATGGTTGGACCAGTTAATGGAGAACTTGGTGTGCTTGGAGGTCATACTATTTATAAGGAAAAAGGATCAAAACATAAATTTAGAGGAACCAAAAGCTTCTGAGAATGACATAGAGAATACCCCTTTAGATAATTCCATAAGGAGTGAAGGTTTTTTAGATAAGGATGAAAAAGATGATCAATACAATATTGCTATTGTGAATTCTATTGAGGAACCAGCTTTAGTGGATTTTAGTAAAATTGGTGTAAGGGAGAAAGTTGGTGATGATCAAAATCAAATTAATATTGGTTCCTTGGTTAATCAAGGAATGGTGGAGAATAATATGGGTGAGAAAGAATTCTCACATTATTAAGATAATGACCAAAATGGTTGTGCATTAAATTAAGATATTAAGGATGAGTGTGAAAGTGGATCCATTCATACTTTTAAAAATAATCAAATGACCAATGGGGTTAAGGTTGATGATATAGAGGAAGGGGAAATTTAATATCATGATACTTTCACTCTGAAGGATGGTCTTAAGGGCAATGATAGTTCGTTAGGGATGTTAAGCCCTTAGGAACTAGCCCGAGGCTAACTAAGAGGGGTGGTGAATTGGTATTTTAAAAAATTATTTCTTAAGCAAAGCACGAAATAATTCACCACAAAGAATAACGAATGCATAAATTAAATGCAGAAACAAAACAAAGAAAGATCACACTGATTTTATAGTGGTTCGGTCAAACCTTGACCTACATCCACTCCTCGGAGGCACCCTCTAAGTATTTCACTAACTAAGTGTCTCTCCTTTAGCTCTCATAGCTAGGCGGAGAAGCCTTTACAACAGACTCTTTTTCAGCAACCCCGGTGCCCCAGAGAACCGACTCATTTTGCTTCCTCCTGAAGCAGGTAGAGAACCCCGGCCTTTTGCTAAAGTATATCTCCCAAGAACCTCCTAAGGACAAAGGACAAAGAACGGAGAAGACGACTTAGAATCTTGCTTAGAGCAACCTTTATGAACCCTCTCATAAACTCCCCCTCACAAGTTCCTCTCTCTCTCTCTCTCTCTCTCTCTCTCTCTCTCTCTCTCTTTCTCTCTCTCTCCCTCTCCCTAGGCTCTCTCAGGTCAAGAAAGAAGCACTTAAGGTCTTACAAAGTGAAGAATAAGAGATCTTAAATAGAAGAGCTTCGGAATAGCTCTTATTTTATATAAATTGACTTTATCATCTAGGCCAATATGTATATCGGCCTGGCAGATTAGAGTAAATTTTGCTCAATTAGCCTTGTCGGTTTGGGATGATTAGAGTAATTTTGGTCACATCATTTAGACCGATATAATATTGTCCTGGCCGATTAGTTCAAATATGAGCCAAATCATCCTAGACATCGCCCTGAATTGAAGTAGTCCGATGTCAATTGTCTACGCCATCATCCTGGTCAATCCTGCGATCGGCCCGGCTGATGTGATCATGCAATCTGTTACAGACTTAGTTTTTGGATTATGATTTTGATGATAGAAAACAAATCTTGTTTCACTATGACTGCATTTTTTAAAATTAATGATCGGACGGAAATTAGCATCAGCTCAAGACTGGGTAGATTAGGGTTGAGTCAGTTTGTAATTTTCTTTTTTATTTCTTGAGTCAATTGTAATTGTTTGAAGTGACTGATGTTAAGTAACCCTACACACACACTAGAGAGATTTAGAGCTTGTGTTTTTACTCACATCGGCCCGGACGATATTTATATCATCCTGGATGATCGAGTTGAAAACATAAGATCTAATCAAGATTTCTTAGTTAAGGCAGTCGTAATTACCTGATTGGCCTAGATGATACCTGTATCAGCCAGGATGATATGCTCAATACAGAAAGAAATTGCCGCCATGATCTATTTAGGTATTCTGTATTTTTGGAAATTGGCCTGTACGATTCTTTTATCGGCCTGGACGATATTGTATAATTATACCTAAATTGATCTTGCAATCATGGGAGTAATTAAGGATGATTGATATGATCACATCATCCTGGATGATCGCAAGATCAGCCTGGTCAATTTATTCAAAAACCCTTGGTTGCTTCTAGCCGATTTGGATCAGACAGTACAAATTCAGGGCGATGCTCTGGACAATTTTCCTCTGATTTGAACTGATCGGCCAGGACGATCTTGAGATTGTCAGGGACGATCAAGCAAATTTTTAATCATCCAATTTGTATTCAGGGCGATGCTCTGGCCGATCTTATGAGATTTGTACTGATCGTCCATGACGATTTCCATATCGTCCTGGACGATAAAGTCGGCAACTTGCAATTAATTAGCTCCTTTGAAGCTCTTCTATTTAAGAGCAGTTGTTCAACATTTTTTAATATCCTTGGCTGTTGTCTTGACCTGAGAAAACCTAAAGGAGAGGGAGAGGGAGAGAGAGAGAGAGGATCTTATGTGGGGGAGCTTGTGTGGGGTTCATAAGGGTTGCTCCAAACATTATTCCACTTCTTCTTCCCTAGAGTATATTATCCTTGGAAGGGTTGGGAGAGGTAAGTTTCAGCAAGTGATCGTGGTTCTCTGCCTGCTTCAGGAGGAAGCAAAAGGAGTTGGGTTCTCTGCTTTGCCGGGTGTGGAAAAAAGGAGGTGTTTTGTAAGGGCTTCTCTGCCTAGCTATGGGGGCTGAAGGAGAGTAATGTTGGTAGTGCAATACTCGGAGGGTGCCTCCGGAGAGTGGACGTAGGTCAAGTTGACCGAACCACTATAAACCTTTGTGTTCTTTTTACTACTTCCCCACTTTAATTTTTTCCGCACTTATTTTTTTCGTGGTGATTTTGGTTTGTGATATTTATTATTTTTGGTTTAAAGATTTTTAAAAATACCAATTCATCCCCCCTCTTAGTTAGCCTCGAGACTAGTTCATAGGGCCTAACATCCGTAACGAACTTTCATAATCAGCCATAATTGCTTTTCATAATTACTAGATTAATTTAGGCATAATTTTACTGTATCGTCTAGGCCGATAAGATATCATCCTAGATGATGTCCTAAATGAAAGAATACCTAAATAGATCATGGTAGCTGATTCTTTTTTATTTGAGCCTATCGTCCCGGCCGATACAATATCGTCCGGGCCGATCGGCTTAATGACAGATGCCTTAACATGATGCCCTGGTTAGGGTTTCTATTTTTGAACCAATCGTCCAGGCCAATATTAATATCAGCCTGGCTGATGTTACCAAAAATACTAAACTCTAAGAAACAGTCAGAAAAATTCCCAAGGTGTGTGTGTGTAAGGTTACTTAGCATTAGGCACCGTAAGGATTACATTTGACTCAAGAAAGGGAAAACATACATTACAAATTGACTCAGACCTAATTTACCCAATCTTGAGCTAGTTCAACTTGCAGTCTCGATCCTGTGGTCCTAAAATGTTAGTAGGCAAGACAGACGAAGTAAAATAGAAGTGTTTGCAATCATTAAAAATTATATTTCCGAAAATCAGATATATATGCAATAATCTCCCCCTTTTTGATGATGACAAACACACAGGAAAAATTCTTTGAAGTTCAGTCAGTTTAATGAAGACAGTGTGAAAGAAAAGAACACAAGTCAACTATCACAATCAAAGCACAAAGTAACTAGCAGAATCAAAGTACAAAGTAACTAGTAGTACAACAGATCACTCCCCCTTTTGACATCAAAAAATGGAGGAAAAAAAAAAAGTAGAAAACAGAAACTACTAACAAAAAAATAAGAACAAAGTATAACAAAAGAAAGACAAGTAAAATGATGGGCCCTGATCATCTAAAGGTGGAGGAGGTGGTGGTGGAGGCTGCTAAGAGTACCTAGCCAATGTAGTAAACTGAGCACCAATCCAGGCTATGTCCTGGTCGTGCTGTTGCTGGTGGTGAGCAACGTATGTGTCAAAATGGGCTAAGTCCTCCGTGCGGTGCTGCTCGTAGCGGGCTATGTCCTCAGCATGTTTCTGCTCCTGTGCAGCAACGTAAATGTCAAATTGGGCCTCCCACTGGTCAAAGTACTCCACTAATTGATCCATCTAAGAGTGCTGGCGGAGCGGGATAGGTGCAGGAACAAGTGTAGGAACATGTGCAGGAGCCTCCTCTTCCCCTGCCTAAGTTTCTCCATCCCTTGGGTGGAGACGAGTACTGTGAAGAGTTTGAAAGGAAATGTTGGAGTAGAAATCAGTGGGGAGATCTGGTGGAGTAGGATATTGGAGGTTATATTTTATTTCTAAAACATATGCAATGATATGTCCTAGGGCAAGGTTTTGTTTCCTCCTATGACTTGGATCTCAAATTATAGTCAAGTGATCGATGTAATAAAAGATCAGGTCAGTTGTATTGAATTTGTGATGGGCTATAATGTAAAAAGAGGTGATTGAAAGAAGAGGAGTAATGTGGACACGATCACTAGCCTTTGGGATTATAGAGGTGCGAAGGACATATTGAATAGTCCTAGCATCTTTGAGTAAAGAGCTAGTCTCTCTAACATGAAAGGGGGCTATGGTGTTTCGAAAGAAGTGATTGACCGGAGCCTAGTCAAAATCAAGATCAGAACATAGGGTATGGAGTTTGTCCCCTGTGGTGGAAAGTTGTAGAAGTTCTTGGCAATCCTGATATGTGATCTTGATGGGGTGTTGATTCACATATGAGGCAACAACACTGTAGGAAGAATTAATTCTAAGGCTTGAAAAGAATTCATACAAAAGTTTAGAATTGAAGGGGACAACCAGAGTCAAAAGAAAGCAGAAGGAGGTATGAGTAAATATGTTGAGTGCCGGATAAGAGAGCTAATCTGGATTAATGGTCTAGGAGACTGTGATTCCAGCCTCCTTATAGCGTAGGTAGACGGCTTGAGCATCCGCCTCAAGGAAACGAGGGTCTAGTATGGCCCTCGAGGAACTTTCGGATATGTGACGAGAGCTTTTCCCTCCTGTCATTTTCAAAAAGTAAAGCACTAGAGCAAGAAAATAAGGAGTTCGAGAAGGCTTGAGTGAAGAAACTGGCTAGCAGGCTCTGAATTTAAAGGATCGACCATATCGGCCAGGCTGATCACAGGATCATCCAAGCTGATATGGTTCAATTATTGCGTATAGGCTGATTGGTCAAAAAGGCAGTCTGAATGTATAGTCTGATCAGATATCGGCCGGGACAATTAGACACAGGCGACCTTCCCGAGGAGTCAAGATGGACGACTATTGAAAAAGCATATCATCCAGGCCAATTTAGTGCTTCGCCCAAGATGATATCCAATAATAGATCGTACCGGCCAAATTTAAAGCATTTAAATCAAGGGCTACGTGTATCGATTGGGCCGAACAGATGTATCGTCCAGGCTGATTGTCTAAAAATGGATCGTCTCGGGCAAATTTATGGATTTTTAAACATGCTGACACATGTATCATCCAGGACGAACATGTGTATTGGACGGGATGATTACCAACAAATGCATCATCTGGGACAAAAATATATCGGCTAGGATGATCAAGATGATTGTAAAAGAGGACGATCATATCGTCCAGGCTGATAAGGGATCGTCCAGGACGATGAAGAGCAGAAAAGTTAAAATATTCAGCTGATGGAGTTTTTGAAGCAAGATAAGTAGATCGTCCAGGATGATATAAATATCGGCCAGGATAATATGACAAAAAAATTCAAATCAAAGGAAGGATGGAGATGATTAGAGAAGGCCCAAAAATAATAAAATCAGTAAAACATAACAATGGTAAAATACGAAAAAGGCATAAAGACTAGCAAAGAAATATATATTTTTTAAATCAAGGCTGAACATGATATAGTCTCCATGTGATTGATTTTAAAAATTTGTGAATAAATGAGTTTACAACATCAAAAATCCAAAAAAGGTAAAATATCCGATCATGTTAACCCTAAGCTCGGACTTCTTTTAGGGTAAAATTGTCTTTTGATATCAAAAGGTCTAAATCAGAAAAATCAATTGGATACGAAAAGAGATCCGATCAAGACTTGGTTTCAGAAAAATATCTTATAGAATAATATATCAAAGTAGTTTGTTACAATCGCGAAATTCAAAATCAAGTCCTTGAAAATCTCAAGTGATATATGAAATCTTCTATGTTTTAAGAGTTGGAAGAAACGAAGATAGCTTGCTTTTTGATGGGCTCATTTTTTGCCTCTTGTCCATTGAATGACACATTTTGCGCATCTTTTGATTTTTGATACATTTTGTGTGTGTGTGTGTGTGTGTATAATTTGGGATCATTGTGCAGCTTTTGCTTTTGACATCATTGGCCACTTTTTTGTTTTTTTTTTATTATTTTTTGCAAGCTTGATTCTTTTCCAAAAACTCTTAAATATTCTTAGTTGTGAGTATATCTTCTAGATATTAGAGAAAAAAACTCACTCTCTAATATAGGGAAGAACAATCCATAAAACAAAATCAAAGATTATATGAGAGATGCATTGACAAGATAACGAGAAATCTTGAAGTAAGAAAAAACTTTGATTATTATAAATATAAGCTAGATTACTATAGCAAGGTAGAAAAGATATCAATTTGTAAAACCCAGTTGTTAATTTGAGATAGACTCTTATTTAGAAAAGAAAATTTCATCAACAAAATAGTTTAGAGAAAGAGACACAATCAACAGTGTTTTTACCCTTTCGCAGATTAAGAGATATAAAACATTAACTACAAATTTTCAGAAAAAAAAAAAAACAAAAACAAGGCATAAGATATCACTTCAGTGATGATTAGAAAAACAAATGAAGGCATACAAAAACTAAAGTACCAAAAGTAAGGAAAACTACAAGAAAAAATAAACAACAAAAACTAAAAATAAATTAGTAAAAATCCAGTTCATGTATTAATGTCAATCACACCCAATCTGGTCCTTAAACTACTGAAAGTATCGAAGGCCAGTGGTTTAGTAAAAATGTCAGCCAGTTGATTCTTGGTCGCCACATGGTGTAACTCAATGTCTCCCTTAGTCACATGGTCTCTAATAAAGTGATGCCTTATGTCAATGTGCTTAGTCCTTAAATGTTGGATAGGATTCTTATAAATGAAGATGGTACTAGTGTTTTCATAAAGAACTGAGATGGTGCCTACAGGTAATCCTAAATCTAGTACTTTCTATTTTAATCAAAGGACTTGGGCTACACAACTTCCTAAAGAAATGTACTCAATTTCAGCAGTGGAGAGTGCAATTGAGTTTTTCTTTCTACTAGACTAGGAGACTAAAGACTGCCCTATGAATTGACAAGTTATAGAAGTGTTTTTTCTATCCACCTTACATCATACAAAATCAGAATTAGAATTTCCAATTATCTCAAAAGAAGTGCTGTGCCTAGGGTACCAGATTCCTACATTTTGGGTCCCTAAAAGGTATCTAAGAATTCTCTTAACTGTAGTTAGGTGAGATTCCTTAGGGTCAGCTTAAAATCTAACACAAAGATAAACGCTAAACATTATATCAGGTTAACTAGCAGTCAGGTAAAGTAAAGATCCAATCATCCCTCTATACTTCTTTTTATCAACTGATTTTCCATTTGGGTCTTTATCCAACTGAATTCCTTAGGTCATGGGAGTATTAATTGGCTTGGCTTTGTCCATTTCATACTTCTTCAAGATGTCCTTTATGTATTTAGATTGATTCAGAAAGGTTCCATCATCCATTTGTTTTATACTAAACCCTAAAAAATAAGATAACTCTCCCATCATACTCATCTCAAACTCCTTGCTCATGATTTTAGAAAAGTCATCACATAGCCTTTTATTAAAAGATCCAAAAAGTATATAATCGACATAGATCTAAATAATGAGTAAATACTCTCATACTTCCCTCAGGAAAAGGGTGGTGTCTATGCTCTCCTTAAAAAACTCCCTTTCTAGTAAGAATGTGCTAAGACTCTCATACAAAGCTCTGGGTGCTTGTTTTAATCTGTATAAGGATTTTTTTAATTTGAAAACATGATTTGGAAATTGGGAACTCTCAAAACCTGGGGGTTATTCTACAAACACATCCTCTTTTATTTTCCCATTTAAAAAGGCACTCTTAATGTCCATTTGGAAAAGCTTATATCCCTTATAACAGGCAAAGGCTAATAACACTCTAATAGCTTCCAATCTAGCTACAGGGGAAAAAGTCTCCTCAAAATCTATCCCTTTTATTTGGTTATACCCCTTAGCCACTAATCTTGCCTTATTCCTAGCCACCACTCCAGAATCATTCACCTTATTCGTAAAGACCCACATGGTTCCAACTACACTTTGTCCCTTAGGTCTTTCTACAAGCTCCCAAACATCATTCCTAACAAATTGGTTCAACTCCTCATGCATGGCTAAGATCCAAAACGCATCAGAAAGGGCTTGGTTTATATTGGTGGGTTCAGTCATTGAGATAAACATAGAGTGGTTCACTTCCTTCTTAAGTCCATGTCTAGTCTTAATTCCATCAGAAGGGTCTCCTAAGATAAGATCTTTAAGGTGACTCGAAGAGTATCTCCAATCTTTAGGCAAAGTGTGTGAAGGTTCAACCCTTTCCTCTAGATCTACATTTTCTACTCCTTGGGTACATCTCCTACTCCTTCAGTGTTCTGGTCCTCAACCCTCTTCTCTAAATTTTCTACTCTAGTGGTAATCTCTCCAACATCATCATCATCCTCAACTCTAGGCTTTCTAGGATCAAACTCATCAAACACTACATGAGTAGTTTGTTCCACCACTAAAGTTCTCTTATTAAACACCCTAAAAGACTTCCCAACACTAGAATATCCTAAGAACACTCCTTCATCAGATTTTGGATTAAATTTTCCTAAGTGAGACTTCCCATTATTGTGAAGGAAAACTTTATAACCAAAGACATGAAGGTGGGAAATATTGGGTGTCCTACTCATAAGGATCTCATAGAGTGTCTTTTCTAATTTGGCTCTAACATTCACCCTATTCAACACATAATAAGCCATGTTAACCGCTTCATCCCGAATGTATTTTGGAAGTAAATACTCAACAAGCATGGCTCTAGTATTTTCCACTAAGGTCTGATTCTTCTTTTCAGCTACCCCGTTCTACTGAGGGGTCCTAAGAGATGAGAAGTTGTGGCTAATCCCCTTGTCCTTATAAAAATCTCAAAATCTCTCATTTTAAAACTCTCCCCCATAGTCATTATAGATGGTCAAGATCTCACAACCTAGCTTTTTCTAAATCTAAGTGAAGAAGGCTTTAAACTCATCAAAAGACTCATTTTTGTGTGACAGAAATCTAATCCAAGTAAACCTCGAGTAGTCATCGATAATCACAAAACCATAGACTTTCCCTCCCAAGTTGGCAGTGCTAATGAGTCCAAATAAATCCATGTGAAGGACATTTAAAGGTCTAGAGGTGCTAATGTCCTTAATGGAGTGAAAAGTGGAGTGGACTTGCTTTCCTAATTGGCAGGCATCACAAAGGTGGTCTTTTGAAAACTTAAGCTTAGGGACACCTCTAACTAGGTCTTTTTGGGTCACTTTCCTAAGGGTTTTCATACTGGCATGATATAATCTCCTATTCCATAACCATGAATCATCAACAACAATTTTTAGCAAAATGAAGCAGCACATTAGTTGTTGTTTAAATAAAGCTTGTAAACATTGTTGATCCATTTTCCCTGCAAAATAGTATTATTATTTAAGCTGATAATGCATGAATTTGCCAAAAAAAATTTGATGAAGCCCTTATCGCAAAGGTGACTGATGCTGAGCAAGTTGTGTTTCAGTCCATCTACAAGCAAAATATTTTCAATCAAAAAGGTTCTTGGAATTACCAATTATACTTGAGCCTACCCCCTTCCTGGTGGTGTTGCCTCCAAGAGTCACCTTGCCTCCTATCCTAGTCTCCAATAAAATGAATTGATTGTCATCGCCAATCATATGTTTAGAGTATCCATTGTCCAGGTACCACATGCTCTCACGAGGCCTTTTGTGAGAGCTTGCCTACAAAATTATCAAATGTTAGATTTAGGAACCCAAACATGTTTGAATTCCTTCTTATTGAAAGTAGAATGCAATGCACGCTGTGAATCATGTAACCTGGGTCTCCAGACCCAATGTGATCTATGGTGAATGGTGCAAGTGTGTGCAATGTGTCCTTGCATGCCACATGAAAAACATCTAATTCCAGGAAAAGGATGCACTAATCTATGGTGATGCTTTTTATGTGATGCATGAAATTAATGTTTTTTATTTTCAAAAGCTTCTTGATTTTCTAATTTTTTATATTCTTTTTCTAAATCAGCATGGGATGATTTTAAAGAATTATGAGCATCAGATAAATCAACATGTTTTTTGTTTAATGCATCAAACTCATCAAGTAAATCCATGAGATTATTATCAATTGAAGAATGATCTTTAAGAAAAATTTCATGCTCTTTTTATAAATTTAAAAAATCTAATTTCAAACTAGCATGATTTTTATTAAGTTTTTTTATATGATGCATGCATGTGCTCATAAATTTCTAATAATTGATCATAAGTTGGTTCACATACATCTTCTTGGTCTCTTTGACCAAGATTATTGTTTACCATTAAGCACAAGTTGGTTGTCTCCGCTTTAGGTTCAGTCTCAGAGGAGTCTGATACAAAATCCACCCAAAATGTCTTTTGGAATCTCTTCTTGTCCTTTTTGGACTTGGGTTTCTCCTCACCTTTTTCCTTGCTTGGGTGAGACTTGAGTGTAGGACAATCAGCTTTAACAAGCCCTAGCTTCTTGCATTTAAAATAAATTATATCATTAGAATTCTTGAAATTTTTGTTACCCTTACCTTTATTCCACTTCTGATGATTCTTGTGCTTCTTCCTTAAAAAGTTCATAAATTGCCTCGTGATTAAGGCAACATCATCGCTTTTAGACCCGGAGGAGTTAGTGTCCGAGTCGTTCTCCTTAAGTGCCACCATTTTCTCCTTCTTCCTCTCACCTCCATCAAGATTTCTATGGTTCATGCCTTGCTTGTAAGCAATGAGTGAACCAAGTAAGTTATTGATCAAATAAGTATTTAAATCTTTAGATTCAGAAATTGCAGTGATTTTAGCATAAAAAGAGGAAGGCAAACATCTTAAAATTTTGTTTACTTTTTCATAATTAGTAAGTTATCTTTCTAATCCATGCAATGAAGTAACAATCTGAGTAAACCTTGTATACATTTTAGAAATCATTTCATTAGGTTTCATACAAAAAAGTTTGTAATCATGCAATAAAATATTCCAACGAGATTGCTTAACTTCTTTCGTTCCTTCATAAGTGATACACAATTTATCCCAAATCTCTTTACCAGTTGTGCATGTTGAAACATGCATGTAATCTTCAGATTTTAAGGCACAAAAAAAGCAGTTTAGACATTTTGCATTAAGTTGTGAAAGATCCCTATCATCTAGAGTCCATTCAGTAAAAGGAAATGGAACAGTAACGCCATTCAATTTTCCAGTTGGGGGTATATAGCCATCCTTAACAAGCATCCACATGCAATAATTAATTGATTGTAAAAATGTAGACATGCAAGTTTTTCAAAAATGAAAAGGGATATTATCAAACAAAGGTGGTCGGGTAATAGAATACCCTTCCACAGTATTACGATTACTAGAGTTAGCCATGGATCAAAAATTCAAAAAGTTTTAAAACTTAATACTTATGAATCCCACTATGATACCACTTAATATTTCATTAGGGATGTTAAGCCCTTAGGAATTAGCCCGAGGCTAACCAAGAGGGGGGCGAGGTGAATTGGTATTTTAAAAAATCTTTCTTAAGCAAAGCACGAAATGATTCACCACAAATAATAATGGATGCAGAAATTAAATGTGGAAATAAAACAAAGAAAGATCACACTGATTTTATAGTGGTTCGGTCATACCTTGACCTACATCCACTCCTCAAAGTCACCCTCTGAGTATTGCACTAGCTAAGTGTCTCTCCTTTAGCTCCCACAGCTAGGCGGAGAAGCCTTTACAATATACTCTTTTTCACCAACCCCGGTGCGGCAGAGAACTGACTCCTTTTGCTTCCTCCTGAAGCGAGCAGAGAACCGACTCCTTTTGCTTCCTCCTAAAGTGGGCAGAGAACCCTGACCTTTTACTAAAGTAGACCTCCCAAGAACTTCCCAAGGATGAAGGACGAAGAACGAAGAAGAAGACTTAGAACCTTGCTTGGAGCAACCTTTATGAACCCTCTCACAAACTCCCCTCACAAGTTCCTTTTTCTCTCTCTCTCCCTCTACCTAGGCTCTCTCAAGTCAAGATAGCAGCACTCAAGGTCTTTAAAAGTGAAGAACAAGAGCTATTAAATAGAAGAGCTTCAAAATAGCTCTTATTTTATACAAATTGACTTTATCGTCCAGGCCGATATGGGTATCAGCATAAATTTTACTCAATTAGCCCGGCCAGTTTAGGATGATTAGAGTAAATTTGGTCACATTGTCCAGGCTGATAGGATATCATCCTCGCCGATTAGTTCAAATTTGAGCTAAATCATCCTGCACATTGCCCTGAATTGAAGTAGTCTGATGTTAATTGTCCACACCATCATCTCGGTCGATCCTGCGATCGGCCCGGCCGATATGATAGTGTAATTAGCCTTAATTTCTTTTCATAATTACCAGATTAATTTAGGCATAATTTTTCTGCATCGTCCAGGCCGATACGATATCATCCTAGACGTGTCCTAAATTAAAGAATGCCTAAATAGATCATGACTGCTGATTCTTTCTGATTTGATCCTATCGTCCTGACTGATATAATATCATCTAGGCCGATCGGTTTATTGACGACTGCCTTAATCATGATGCCCTGGTTAGGGTTTCTATTTTTGAACTGATCATCCAGGACGATATTAATATCAGCCCGGTCGATGTTACTAAAAATAGTGAACTCTAAGAAATAGTCAAAAAAATTCCTAAGGCATGTGTGTGCAAGATTACTTAGCATTAGGCACCATAAGGATTACATTTGACTCAAGAAAGGAAAAAAGTATATTACAGACTGACTCAGACCTAATCTACCCAATCTTGAGCTAGTTCAACTTGCTGTCTTGATCCTGTGATCCTGAAATATTAGTAGGCAAGGAAGTCAAAGTAAAATAGAAGTGTTTGCAATCATCAAAATTCTATTTCTAAAAAATAGATACACAACAGGCTCTACCATTAACTCTATGTCATCTCCAATTAGTAAGGCCAACTTTAATGAGGAAGGTTATACTTCAATTTTAAAAAAGAAGGGTAAGAACAATAAGAACACATCTTGCATCACCCCAAGTGTAACTAATGCTTCTAACCCATTGGTCTTTATTGTTAAAGAACTCGTTTGGAATATTAGGGGTGTGGGTGGTTCTCTATCAAAGATAGAGTTAAGAATTTATGTAGGATTTATGATATGCACCTTCTTGTTTCAATTTAGCATTTAGTTTTTAATGCTAAATTGGATTTTATTCAGAATAAGTTGGGTTTTGATTTATCTTTTGGAAACTATACAAATAAAATTTGGATTTTCTAGAAACACTTTATTTCTTTTTATATTATCAATGGATTTACCTCATCTGATTCAAACTAACATTATGTTTAATCAAGTCTATTATTATACTTCTTTTGTTTATGCATCATGATCTAGATTAGGTAGGACAACTTTTAGGAATCAACTTACTAATTTTTCCTCTTATGTTAATGCTCCCTGGTCAGTTGGTGGGATTTTAATTGTGTTTCTAATGATTCTAAAAGAATTTGATTTAATCCTACTAATTATCATGCTATGGAGGACTTTAATGATATGATCATGAATTATAACCTTTATGACATTGGTTTTTCTGGCAATGTTTTCACTTGGAATAAGGGTATTATGTGGAAAATATTAGATCACATTCTTTTTAATTATTCTTGGATTTCTACTTTTTTATTGACTCACATTGATCATTTAACCAAAACTTTATTCGACCATTGTCCTTTGTTGTTAATTATTACTAGGATTAGTTTAAATACTTCTCAACCCTTTAGATTCCAAAATATGTGGCATCTTAATGAAATTATTTTAAATATTGTGCAAAGTATTTGGGAAGCTCCTCTTTTCCCTTATGGTAATGTTTTATGTATGACTCTACAATGGTTTAAAGTTAAATGACTTAAAAAAAAATTATACTGGTGGAATAAATGCATTTTTAAGAATATATTTACTACTATTTTGATTGTTGAAAAAGATGTTGAAAATACTGATATGGCTTGTATGTAGGATTCTTCTTTTTAGAAATTTTCTATTCTTAATAAAGATAAAACTACTTTATTCAAACTCTAGGAAGAAGAAAAAGCTTATTGGAGGCAAAAAGCTTCTTTAAAATTCATTGTGGAAGGTGATCGTAATACTACCTTTTTTCATAACATTGTAAACCACAACAAAGTGAGTAGGAAAATCCATAAGATCATTTCCCCTAATGGTTATGTTATTTGAAAATCCTAATTTGATGTCTGCTTTGAGGATTGAGTACTTTGAAAAAGCTTTCAACAAAGATTTTACTCCATATTTTATCATTAATTTCTCAGTTAATCCTTCTCTTAGTTCTGAGGAGGATAATTTATTGTTGACTAAGAATCCTTCTAAGAAGGAACTTTGGCAAACTTTGAAAGATATAAACTTTGATAGTTTCACTACTAAATTTTTCAGAATACTAGGGAAATTATTAAAGAAGACATTGTTAACTTTATTATAGATTTCTTTATGGGCAATCCCTTACCTAAATTTCTTACTTCTACTTCTATATATTTAATTCCTAAATTTAGTGCCAATAATTTTTGGAATGATTATCATCCCCTTAGTTTATATACTTTTTTTAGCAAATTTATTTCCAAAATTATTATAGGGAGGCTTGCTTTGATTCTTCCTAATAATATTTCATTTGAACAAATGAGCTTTGTTAATGGTAGATCTATATTTGATAATGTTCTACTCACTCAAGAATTAGTTTATGGGGTTCTTGGAGGAGGGGAGATTAGGTTTTAAAACTTTCACAACCTATTCTCATAAATTATGGTCTGCATTTAGATCTAAGAATAGTTATTAGGCTAGGTTTATGGTTTCTAAATATTGTGTTGGGGAAACATCATCTAAATTGTACTTTAAAATAAGGTGATTCTATTAACTGGAAAAGATTCTATGATATTTAGTGGGAAGCTGAACAATTTATACAATGGGGTATTGGAGCTAGGAACATTTTGTTTTAGCAAGATAAATGGTTGGGTGATTTTTCTACTGATAATCTCTTGCACACTCACTCCACTTATGCTTGTAAAGTTAAATATTTTATTATTAATGGATGTTAAAACATTGTTTTACTTACTAATTTTGTGCATGATTTTATTATCCATTTAATTCTCAATATTTCCATTCATTTGGAAAATAAGGATTGCATTTTGTTTAATCTTTCTAATGATGGTAAGTTTGCTATTAAGCAGGTCTGGAACTCTATTAGGTAAATGCTTCCTAAAGATTTTCTCTATTTAGCTTTCTAGCATGTTAGAATTCCCCCCTCTTACACTTTTCTCTTATGGAGGATTTTGCATAATTACATGCCTATAGACTCTGTTTTTTTACATAAAGGTTTTTGCATTATCTCTAAATGTAAATGTTGTTATCATATTAAGAATATGAATAATGTGTTTATTCAGGGTCCGATTTTCCATGAAAGTTTGGTTACATTTTGACAACATATTTAACGTGCATTCTATTTTTTCGGTAAAACTCTATTGTCAATCTTCTTAAGAAGTGGTTCATTCCTACTAAAGGTCGTATTAGGAATATCCACCCTGTCATTATTTATTGGTTTTTATGGAGTAATATAAATGATTCTAAGCTTGAGGAAATTAAAATGAATGCTTTAAATGTTATTTCTTATGTTAAGAATAAAATTAATCGGTTGTATGTTGCTAATTTAGTTAAGGCTGACTTGTTTAAAGGTTGTCTCCATGTTTCTTGTGTTTGGTTTGAATTTTCAATCTTATTTTGCCTATTTAAAAAACAGAATTATTTATCGGAGGAAATCTTTGAAGGGATGTTTAAAGCCTAATGTTGATGGTTCTTGGAATATTTTGAATGCTTGTTGTGGTGGTACTATTAGGTATTTTAATGGTTTTGTGATTGTTTTCTTTGCGCGTCCTTCTACTGCTAAAATTGCAATTAAAGCAAAAATTAAGAGTCTTCTTTATGATATTCAACTTTGCATTTCTGTAGGCATCACTAATATTTGTATTTGAAGTTGATGCTATGATCTTGATTAATTATCTTGATGGCAACCATTCTTCAACTTCCGATAATTTTATATGTTAAGAGATATTAAGCTTTGCCTATCCTTTATTATTTATTCTATTACTCATATTTTGTGAAAGGTAATGATGTTACCGATTCCTTTGCTAAAATGGGTTCTACTTTATTATGTTTCGTTGAATTCTCTGAGATTTCTTTACCAAGGGAGATTAAAGGGTTGGCTAGATTAGATCACTTTGGCCTCTCTTATATTCATTTTAATAAGTTGGTTTTTTCTTTGGGTGTTATTGTGTTGGTTTCCTATCTTCTATTTTATGTTGTTGGGATGTTGCTAATTTTCTTAATTCTTATATTGTGGCTTTTAATGATTGGTACTAAATTGTTATACCTACTTTTCTTTTGGAAAAGTTTTTTGAGTAATGTGTTCAGCGGCCATACGCTTCATTTGTACCATTTGCTTATGTTTATCATTGGCTGTGGTTGAAAGGGTTTCTGTTTTGATTAGAAGAAGAACTTCTTTGTTGGATCCATCTGATTTGCTCATTTGTCCATTATGAGAAAGGTATTTTTGGTTTCTTAGTCTTTTTTCAAGTGCATTGGTCAGCTGTGTTAAGATGTTATTTATATATTAGTTAGGACTTTAGTGAAACTCAATTATTTCCTTTTCTTCATGTGTTAGATTTTAGAGTTTCCATCAAAATAATGGCCTGGGTTTAAGCTATGATTGGATCTTTTTATATCTTGATTTGAACATTTATTATTGCTCTTCCTCTACCAAGGTTTACTTAATTCAGAAGATTTGTTTTATCCATAACCTTATGTTAAAGTCTGTTGGCTCTATGGATTGTAAAACTGGTTTGGATTGAGAGTGGTCTCTTTGGTAGGGCTAGAATTTTTGGTTTCTTATCGAACCTTGTATTCTTAATTTTTGGTTATCCTATTTTCTGAATGGGTGGCCTAGAATTCACAGTGCTATTGTGGCTATCATGGATATTCTCACCTTTTTTGGATATGCTACTTCTACTTTTATCATCATATGTATGTTTTGGAAGTGCAAGAGTGCATTTGGGATGAGAATGGACTGGCATTTGGGTTCTCCTCATGATAATGCTACAATTACTACCTTCCTGGGCTCTATTAACCCAACTATTTTTATATCCAATTTTTTAGATTATTTTCCTCCATATTTTGGTGTATTTATACTATTTTGAGAGATGATTTTAGTGACGATTATGACTGATGTGTTGATTTCCCTTCGAATGATGGTTGTTTCAATTTTTATTTAATTCAAATTTTTTGATTTCCCTTAGGGTGAGGTATATTGATATTAATAGCACCTTTGTTTGGTGGAACTAGGAGCTATGGCTGGTTTTCTCTTTGTTTTGTATTGGTTGTTTGCTCTTGAGGTTTGCTACAAGTTTATTGTTTACTTTGTATGTTAATTTTTTTCTTGGTTAGAATTTCTTTTTGCTGGCTCATTGCCTTCCATTGATTTGAGGTACTGCTTATGCTGGTGTTGCTATAGACTGAATTCTAGTTCTAGATTATTATACTTAATTTCTAGTCATTGTTTGGCTCTGGTTTTGTCTAACTACTCTTCATCTTGGTGCTTTAATGTGGCATAATTTCCATGTTCCTCTGGTATAGTTATTATTTGAGCATTTGGTATTCTAATTACTTTTTTTTTGTAATGAGAGTTTATAGGTGGCCATTAATAGGTTATTCTTCATTGTTGCCGAAGGGGTGTCTTACACCTATATTTTGTATAAGTCAAATTGGATTCAAACTTTATATAGATACAATCCTCTGTAATATTTCCATATTTTAGTGTGCTTCTTCTATCTTTGTTAGTCCTTATTCTTGTAGGTTTTTGGGACCTGAATTTTTTGTGGACAAGTTGATTAATTTTTATAGGAAATACGGACTGAAAGTCTATCTTTAAATATGGCCTTTCCTTTTTTTGGGTGCTAAATACTTGCAGTCCTTGAAATGTTATTATGGAATTTTTCGTTTATCAATAGTATAGGGGAACCATTAGCTCTAGAGTTTTCTTTGACTGTTGTGGTAAGCTTAGTAGTAGCAGCAAGTGATGAGCTTGAAGGCCCCCTTATGGACCTTGCAAGCTTCTTTTTTTTAAATTACCTCCGGCCCTAAAGCGGGGTAGAGGGTTAGGTTTTTCCTCCTAGCACGCCACGCGCTGTAATATATGTACGCGCAAGTCGGATCCCTTAGCCTTCACGCCTGTAACCGCCACCCCCCGCATCGGTGCCTTCCCCCGAGATACAACTACTAACCGCGGCACATCCCCACGCAAAAGAAAACCCCCTCCAATATTTTATTTTCCACCGCGCCCTCCACTCACCCACCGCTCCCCCCCCCAACCACAAAAAAGCCCCCCATTAGCTTAAATTGTTTTGTAATTACTGTTGATAGTGGTAGGAGGATGATTAACTTTTGAAGGAAAGAATCAAAAATGAAAATTTTTCTCTTAAGGAAAAATGGATCAAAAGAATGAACATTTTAAAAGGTGATTTCTTTTGGGATACCTTCAAAGAGGATTAACTTGAAATAAAATTTAAAAATCTTATTTTCTATGACTTAGCATCCATCTAATTTCTCATAATCTAGGATGCATCTTGACTCAAAGGCCATCGTTAAAAGCTCTAATATTGTTTTTAAGTTAACTTTAAATTCTAAAATTTTCTAAAGGGCTAGATTTTTTATAAAATTTTTGTAGCATATTGGCCCTAAACATTAAGAAAACTATTGCAGCAACAAATCTAAGGCTCCTCATTCTTTTCCATTGGCTTGTGTGCTGAGCTAATGTTCATTATAAAAATTTGAAATGCATGTATTTATGCATTGTTGACCTTATTTTTGAATGAGGTCAATTTCCTTATATTAAACACCAATCTCTAGGTTTCAATCATTGAAAGACTATTTAAAAAATAAATCAAACTCTATACTATGCATTGGTATAGTGCATTGACCATTGATACATAAAATTAACACTTGACAACCACCCATGACTGTCATTTAATCACCTCAAATAAAAAAAAAAAACTCGAATCAAATTTAAACCCTTCCTTTGACAATCACCTTCTGATTGCCATTTGATCCATCACTTGGTTATTTAAAATCTCCTGAATGATTGTCAATGATAAGAGTAATCAAATTGAATTATTTTATTTCAAAATACAAAAAGCTAAATCCAAAATATAAAATAAAAAACAAAACCAAAGCTTTAGGTCTATAACCTATTTCTAATGAAATTTTAATCATGTAAAACCTTATAAAATCACCTTGAATTCATGATTAATTATTTGAATATTGATTAGACATGTCCTTAGGGTCAACCCTCCAAATTGGAGAGCAATTTAATCTCTCTAACCCTTTAAAATAAAATGATTTCTAAATGCTATAAAACCTTTAAATATTATAGCCTATGCCACTTCACCTTGAATCTTGAGAAAATTGAATGTGGAAGCCCTCCCAAAATGTTTAAATATGGCCATAATCATTGTCATTTTGGTTTTAACTTCCTTAAACCCTTGATGGACCATGGTTGACCATAAATTTAGAGAAACTATAGATCCTTATTCCTCCTAAAAACCAAACCATCTCACAAACTTCAACTTGGCTTATTTGAACCAATAATTGAAACCCCTTGTTGACCTCATTTTTGTATGAGGTCACTAAGA
>NW_021318833.1:0-6380 GCF_001605985.2 Dendrobium catenatum | reverse complement strand
CTAAAGTCATTTAGGATTCATTGGAATGATATTTGAAAAAGATTTCAAAGGTTGATAAGTCAAATCAAGTTTAGTTTAGGCTAAAAGTCCAAAAATCCCTATTTAAGGGCATTTTGGTCATTTTGGACTCAAGTCAATTCTGGGTTAAATTGAATCTAAAAAGATGTAGATCATTGCTTAACAAGTCAATATCAAGGTATTAGAAGGGATCAAAAGATTTGGAGGGGGATCCAAAGTCAAATTCCACTAGGTGAAATGCCTACTGGCATGGATTGTAAATATTCAAAAGTTTTGCAACATTTGGAGTTTGATTAAGTTTATGGGGTTAGAGTACTCCAATTGTATTCAAATTTTGAGGTTTGACACTAGAGACATGTCACATAAATATGAAATTGACAGACCCTGAATCAAATGCCAAAAGATTGGATTTCAAGGTGATAGAAAAATCACCTAGAAAGGGCTTTAGGACCTAAGTCTTTAGCCTAAGAGTTCTGGGTTTGGATTGAGTTAAGATTTGGATTGAGCCTAAGGGCTAGGAACTAGGAAAATCCTAGGATCTAGGACTCAGGGAGGAGTTAAGAGTGACCTCATACAAAAATGAGGTCAACAATGGGCCCCGACGAACATGTTATAGGAACACACGTGACGTCTAGGAATGCTATGTAGGTCATCAAATTTAAACATGATCTTCCTAAGAAGGTAAATAGGAGTTGACAAGGTCTGATAAATAATTATAAATACCCCCAAATATCCGCATGTGCCCCGGCGAGTGTGTTGTGGGAATACATGTGACGTCTAGGGATGTTGCGCGAGTTTGTAAATAAACTCAAGTTCGAGCCCGATCCTTCTATGCAAGTAAATATGAGTCAACAAGGCTTGAACCATTATATAGGGCCGACATGGTTCGAGCCACAAATGGAAATGACCCCAAACACCCCGATGATGGCCGTGTTGAATAGAAAATCTCAATTGGAGGGGTTCATAAATATTTTCAAATGCCACTCAAATGCCCGAAAATCCAAAATTTCCTAAAATCATATAAATCCATATATTTAAACATTGAAAATCAACCATCCAACCACTTAAAGTAAAATCCATCTACCCTCCGCAATAGTTTGTCGGGTGGACAAATTGAATTTTACTTCAGCTCACATAGAGCTACTGCCTAGTCGAAAATATCGCTAGGATCCATTCTCAAATAATCTCCTACTAGTAAGGACGTGGTACATGTCCTCTAACTGATGATTTTGCCTCCAAATGGGATCGCAAGATAAATGATTGACCCTTGGCCTTCTGAACCGAGTGGTTTTGCCACCAAATGGTAGCACGAGAAATGGTTATAGTCAGATCCAATATGCTCTTTAGTGGCATCAAATCCTTGAGATATGAATCAATATGATATAATCGATAGGGCGTAAAGCTCTCTATTAGTTAAGGTGGATTCAAAATTCTCCACTTAGACAAATACCCACCCCAGGTCTACAAGGTTCCCTTGGACGAAACAACCCATAGCTGCTGACAAGGATCTTTCTATCAGGTTGGGTCGACTACCTCCTCTGACTAAGTAGACCAGTGACCACTATGGCCCAGGATGACAGAACCATGGAATCTTGATCGGGTTCATCATCAGTCCCCCCACCATTAGCTTTAAGTGCAAGATGGTGAAAATTTTTAATTTTAAATATCTAACTTCTCAAATATCTCAACCCAAATATCCAATCTTCATACACCCTTCAAATGCCTAAGCCCATTTTGCTACTATATGCCAGATAACACGTATTCTCTACGTATCTAATTTACGATTAGCCTTAATCAAAAGTTCTCTCTCGTTATCAGGAGGGGTAATTAACTATAGGGGCTTGCGTCTATAGGAAACCAGAACTCAGATTATAAAGTCCTCTCAAAATGAGGGCGAAATCTCTGGGTAGTTTCTTATCTACAAACAAATCTGCCTTCCCAAAATTTATCCCGGAACTTAATTCCGTTAAAACTCCCCCGAAGAAAATGCACCGGGCGGAGGCCGGGGTCGAATTTTCGAAGCCCACATTATTTATAAATTTTTTTTCAAAAACTTCCTGAATACCTTCAGAATCTATCACAATACTTCCATTCAAACTAGTAATTTGATGAATCAAATTCCCATTCCTTCTAGCAGTTTCAAAAGCATGAAAAAACAGAGAATTATTATTTCTTTCCTCCAACCATTATGATTTAGAATGTTGTCTCCACCACATTGAAAGTCTAGCAAGAGTGCATTTAGCTCATGAATTTTCTTCCTCAAGTCAAGCAACTTCTCCGGGCTTTGACCTGGATGCTTTCCTCTTCTTGTAAAGACATTATATCATTATGCACCTCAATGTTTAATTTATTCAATTCTTTTAGTTTTTTCTTGCTAAAAAAATTTTCAGGGGCATGTTTACTTTTCTTTGAAGAATACTTGAGCCATTACCAAAATCTTTTTACCCTCATGCATTTTTAACCACACCCAAAGAGGCTTCATAAAAACACCAAACATTTTCAAATTTGATAGATTTCTGATTATAAACAATCGCATTGAAAAGATTAAGTAGAATTGGACAACGGCCTAAAGCAACTCTAGGCAAAAGTTTAATAACAGCAAAAGGAATATGACATAAAGCTTTAAAATTGAGATAAATTCTGTCTAATCTCTCCCAAATACGAGCAAGACCATCTTTATTATTACACCATGTATATGTTGGTCCAATGGACCCAATGTCATGATAATCATTTCTAGATAAAAAAATCCTTCATCTCTTGCAGGCCTTGAGAGAACATGAATCTTTTATCACATTTTTTTCACATTTGGAAAGAATACAATTAAAATTTCCTCCAATAATACAAGGACTCTCAATAGATGAGTAGTCTTCTATCATATTCTACAGTTTTCTTCTTTCATGCAAGTCCTTATTACCATAGCCTATAGAAATAGTCCAAGTAATACCTTTAGGAGTTTTTAAACTACCAATGATACATTGATTAGAAGAATTAAGAATAGTAAAAGAAGAAATATTATTTTTTCACAATGCAAGAATACCATCTGATGTTCCTTTAGCATCAAAATGAAAATAATCCCAATCACTACCAATAATTCTTTTAACTTCAATACTATCCATAGAGACTAATTTAGCTTCCACAAACCAATAAAGAATACACCATTATCATTAATCAAACTTCCCAAATAACGGTAAGCTTCGTTTTTTTTAGCTCCCTGACAATTCCCAAAAAAGTAATGAAGACATTTAAGAAGTCAATGGGGATGAGCCCCCGCACCTTCAAGACTACCATTTCCTCTTCTACCTCTAAGGCTATCCTTTATACGACCAAACTTACTTAATTCTTTCTTTAATTTCTTCTTCTATTGGCCAGAAGTTAAGGAGGAAAAATTCTTGGGAAAAGAATAACTAGAACAATTCTTCCTACCAGAATCATAATCAGACTTGCAGTAAACAGAATTATCATTAGAAAAAGAATTTGATACCTTCAACATCTTTGGAATGACTTCGCCATTCTCTTCTATAGTTAGACTTGATTGGACTTTTTATCCGGAACCTCTCTCCAACTGCAGCAATTTGATTATTGGAAACTTCTGCAATAATGTCTTCTTTATCAGCATGAGAACACCCAACAGCAGAAATACATTCTACTTCTTCAATAGCTGGAAGGCCAGCAACAGATTTGCCATTCACACTTATAGCCATTAACAACTGTAATGACTCCTTGTTAATATCTTCTAAAACATCACCTTTATCAGCTAAATCGTAGAGAACAAGAGATTTATCATCCACATTTGCCTCAGTTAAATTGGGCCCAACATCTTTCACGGAGAAACCAGGAACATCAGGTGGCTTTTTAGAAATATATAATATCTCATCACCAGAAATAGCATTTGCAGTAACGGGAATATAATTATTCGATTTGATCTTTTCTGAATTTTTTACGAATGAAGAATCAGCAGTAGACTTAGGCTTCGTTTGGGATGACTTTCTTATTGCTTCTTAAAGTAGCGTACAAAAATTAAAAATGTTGTACTAGAAAGCAGCTTTAAGAAGCGGTAAGAAAGCCATCCCAAACGAAGCCTTAGATTTATTAAATGAGTAGGATTTCTTCCTTTTATAATTGACATGAATCCATGGACTATAATCTTCAGCATCCATATTAGCAACCTTAGCAGAAACTGAATCAGGTTTTCTTACACCTCCTACATTAACTTGTTTCACATTACTTGCATAATCCAAGGTAAACTCATTTACAATTTTCCCACATGATGAAGTAGAAGCAATCCTTGGATTGTCAAGTTTATTGCAACTTTGTAGATTGTGTTCAATTCTACCACATTTATAACACAATGAGGCAATTTTTTCATATTAAATTTTTTGGAAAAATCAACCAGAACTTCCTTCAACCCATATTCCTCGAGGAAGTTGCTCGTCAAGATTAATACGGACACAAATTATTGCAAACTCTTGCAAATTCTCTTCCTCCCCAATTAAACATGTTGCATTCAAATACATTGGTCTGCAAACCTTAGATGCTATTCTAGCAATATTAATCTTATCCCAACATAATAACGAGAGATGTGGGAATCGGAACCACACAAGAGAAAACAAATTCTTCATGGTTAATGTGGAAAACACCCGACTCCAATTTTTCATACCAATAAGATGGTCACCTACAAATCATGGTCCTCCACTCAGCACAATATCTTTCACTTCAAAAGAATGAAAAGAACACAACAACCACTCCATTCCTAAATTAGTTAGGTGAAAAGCAACCACATGACTCCATTATTTTCTTAGTTCAATACTAATCTCTGACTATGGAATAGAATTTCCAAAAACTTTGATTACAACAGAATTGTGAAGCCTATGAATATTTGATTTTTTCAACTTTTCCACAACACCATCTTCAGACATATCAACATTTTTTTCTGGGTTAACAATCCTGATATTCGGTAATTTCCTCCAGGCATTCACTAAACCAATAGGCTTACACAGCACTTTTATTAACTTCTTCAGCATTATTATTCAAAGGAGCATTATCCACAACAGACGAATCAGGATTACCATTCTTATTTTCTATAGACTCAGAATTTAGATCATATGTAATCATAGAAGAAGAATTACGAACTGCTTGCGCATAAGAAAATGAATTTCCAATTTCATTAATAATTCCATTAACAGGTTTAGAAAACCTATTAATTTTCAATTTTGCACCAGAAGAAGATGAAGCTTTATAATCAATCTTCTGATATGTAAAATCTTCAACAACGGATTTTTTTGAAGGAAAAACGTTCACATCGGTAATCAGACCTTTGTCCTTACTAAAAAATAATTCATTCTTAAGAATACCAGTTGAATTTGCATCATCAGGAATTTCTTTAATAACCAACGGAGCTCCACCAGATGATTTACGAACAGGAATAGAAGAAGAAGAAGAAGGATTGGTCGCTGGCGATTTCCGTCAATCATCCCCCGACAAAACCGAAAATTAGAGAAATTCAAAATAAACTAGATTTTATCTCTCTAGAAAATGTGCATTTTCCCTCTCTAGAAAACAGGGATTTTTTTGAAGGAAAAACATAACTATGACTCAATAGGTTTATTTTAAATACAGTGTGCTCCATAAATTTCTTATAATTTGATATAATTCTTATGTAATCAATATAAATAATAGGGATATATGAACATATCATAATTTCATTTATAATAGATTACATATTATAAGAAGAGGCTTAACTAATAAATTTTTATATGGTGTTTTGTTATTTATTTGCATTGTATGTCAAAAGATGGTAAAATTAGGTGTAAGGATTAAGTACTTTAATCAATTGATTAGGTATGTGTTAATTAATTTCTATGAAAGAGGTTTTTACTGAATTATTTGTATTGGACATTCCAAAAAGAGTACTATCATAAACCCTATACAATTATATAAAAACAAATGCATCAACTAGTTTTATAAATTTATCGAATGATTAAAGAAATAAATTTGAAGAAATGATTTATGATGCAGCAAAAATATATATTATTTTTTGACCCACACATTAAAAACACACAAGACAACAAAATTGATGAATTGAGTGACACACGCGTCGGCGTGGAGTGTCACTCAAAGTGCCAAACGATCTCCAATTGTTAAACAGACTGCGTTGTTGCAATCAGGACACCGAAATCGACTAAAAGGGAAACACTCGAAGTCAAATAGGATGAGATCAATCAAAAGGGACGACCGACATGTGAAATTGACGCGCGAAGTTGTCCAAACAACATTCGATCGCAAAACGGACTTCATCGTTATGTTCGGAAAGTCGACAATATCCAAAATCCACTATAATCTTGCCCAACAGAATTCATATAGTA
>NW_021318832.1:6105202-6106852 GCF_001605985.2 Dendrobium catenatum | reverse complement strand
TTCTCTACCGCCGCGAATATTCTAGCACGCAACAGTTATATATACATGTTTTATTATAATATCATAACCAGTTTGATTATTATTATTATTTTCAGATTTTTTCTGTTGCATATGCTGCAAAACAAGACAATGACATCCAAAATAGGAAATTTGAATATGAAGAAAATACCAATTCGATCTTTTAACATGAGGTCTCTGTCCACTATCAATAAGATCTCACTCAAGGAAAAACTCACGGCAGAGCTCGCTCTTGTAAGGTCCGCCATTGATAAAATCGGAGGTGATATTCCAAGAACAGAACAATGCTTCAAAAAAGATTCAAATAATACTATTCATTCCAGCAGTACTAAGCTGCAACAAGTTCCTGCTAATAAAAAAAGAAAATCAAGTGAAATACCTCAAGTCCTGAAGAAAGTGAAGAATACAAATGGTATATCAGACGTTACCCAATTAAAATCTCAAGCTAATCCAAACAAAGTATTATCTGAACTAGTCGCTAATATTGCAAGTTTTTATATTTTGACTGATCCTACAATATTATTTTAACAACCTAGCTACCTAATCTACTTATTTTTTACTTGGTTAATTATGTAGGATTCCAAGAACTCGGTTGGTGCACTGAGGAAGAAGCACTGTTCTGATTCAAATGGTGAGGAGCAGTAAAATCTTTAAAATGATAGCTAAGACTAGCTGTTAATTGTTATTACTTGTTTTTTTTTTTTTATTAATTATAGGATTTGATGAATCCTTATGTGAAAATTTAATATCACCAACAAAAGCCTTTCGTGTTGCTAAGAAGAGCCGCTTTGCTGATACTATCTTGAAAGCACAACTAAAGCATCGAAATATCGTACGTGTACTAATTATCTCTCAGATATTGTCATGTATTCGTTGATAGTACTAAGTCCGCATGCTCAATATGAAGAACAAAATTTGCTTGAGTAAATGCTTAATTAGCTATGGACTTACCAAAGCTTTTTAATTTGTTGCTCATGGGTTAAAAGAACGTGCATTTAGAATGCAACGAGAAAAGGATAAATTGACAAAAGCATACGAAGAAGGTAAGCAAAAAAATCTACAGCAAAAGAAAAATTAATAATATGAAGGTTTCTTTACTGTTTAACATTTTTGTTATTTTAATTTATAATTTAACTATTCTTATTGAACAGAACAAATGAGGATTGAAGCACAAGTCAAAGCTGCTGCTGCTCAAAAGGAAAAATCTGAGCTCAGAATGAAGATTAAGAAGGAAAGAGAATCATCTCGTCTTGCCTTAGAAAAGGTGAGCTATTTCCTTCCCAAACTACATCAAGAGAAGGAAGTGAGCTTGTGATGTCCATTCCATGTAATCAATTATATGTTTTGCAGATGGAAGCAGCAGTTGAAATGAATGACAACTATAGTCGGATCATGAAAGAATTGAAGGGGCTCGGTTGTCAAAATGTCTCTTTTTATGTTCTGAGACAATTGATGATCACAAATCTTCTCATATTTCAGTCTTAAAAAATGATGAAATGGAAGAGGGGGAGATCATTATTTAGTCATCAGAGATGTATTCTGTTGACATGATTTTAACCAAAATTGTAAAGTGTCCATAACTTTAGCTGTATGTAAAAACTTATAATAATTAGGCTCTTTTTTTTTTTTTTT
>NW_021318832.1:6097290-6105102 GCF_001605985.2 Dendrobium catenatum | reverse complement strand
ATTTGGAACTCTAGTTGTGCTTCACGATATAGTATCAGCAAAACATTTTGAGCATACCACACGCAGGATTTGCGTTTATACCAATTTTTTACACTCATCAAATCCTATAATTAATAACCAAAGAACAAACCAATAACAGTTAACAGCTGCTTAGCCATCATCTGAAAATTTTTTAGTTCCCGTCTCACATTTAGAATCAGAACAATGCTTCTTCCCTCAGCTGCCCCAGTCCGATCATTTGTTACTAAAAACATAGATTTACTACTTTCTAAAGAGAGCCCTACTTATATAATTTTTTATTGCAAACAAGTAAAGTTAATGGACACTTGACAATTTCGAGTTAAAGAAATTAAGATCCATATCACTGAAAGAACACATCTCTACTGACTAAAAAACGATCTCCCCTCTTCTATTTCATAATTTTTTAGATCTGAAAATCTGAGCAGGTTGTGATCATCAAAGTCATCCATCTTTAGAAATAATCCAAACTCTCTCAAACATTAGAAATAAGATGTTTGACAACTGAATCCTTTAATCTTTCATCAAACCCTTTTTAAGTCATTCATTTCAACTTTTGCTCCGCATCTGCATAACAGAGATCGACCATGATTATATGGACACGTCATATCAGTCGTACTCCTTTCTCATCTAGGCAGTCTCAGATGGAAAACATTACGACCTTTCTACGCAAGACACGAGCTTCTCTTCCTTCTTAATCTTCATTCTGAGGCTCAGATTTGCCTTTTGATTAACAACACTTTGCTTTGTGCTTCAATTTCTTATCTCTTCTGTTCAATAAGAACATACAGATATAAAAATAAAATAACAAAAAATGTATAACAGTAAAAAAAATTCTTCCTATGTATTTAAAATTTTTATTTGCCTATAGAATTTTTTCTTACCTTCTTGTATACTTTTGTCATTTTTCCTTTCTGTTGCATTCTAAATGCTCGTTCTGTTAACCCCTTAAACAACAATTTTAGAAGCTTTCGTAATCATATGCTAATTAAGAATATGCTCAAGCATTATTTCTGTTCTTCATTTTAAATAGTTAAATTTAGACATACGTTTGAAAGCAATTCATGCTACTTTTTCAAAATAACTTTTTAACCAAAACATTTTTTGTAGAAAGAGAGTATTTTAAAAAGTTATAAGAAAGAACTATCTCAAATATAAAGCCTTCACTCGTATTATCAATAATATATGACAGTCATTGACTAGAATAAGTATTGCTAAGTACGTATTTGGAAGCTCTTGTTGTGATTTCAAGATAGTAATCAGCAAAGCGATCCAATTGAGCATAGCAGCACGGAAGGGATTTGTTGTGATACCAAATTTCTTAACACTCGGACTTCATCAAAATCCTATAATTTAATACCAAAGAAACAAAACAATAACAATAAACTGCTTGTCCTTAGCCCATTCATTGAAGACTTTATAGCTCCGTCTCACCATTTTGAACAGAATAACAATGCCTTCTTCACTAATGCCCCAGCCCGATTTCTTGGAATCCGACAGAATAACCAAGCAAACAGAAAATAGTTCAATTAACTAGCTTAGCTCACCTATAATAATATTGTGGCATCAATTAGAAGAAAAAAGCTTACAATATTAGTGGATGCTTCAAAATAAGTTTTGTTGGATTAGCTTGAGAGTTTAGCATGGTAATTTATACGACCATTTGCTTTCGTTTGTCCTTTAGCAGAACTTGTTGCTTGCTTAGTACTGCTTGGAGACGAAATAGTATAAAATTTGATGCTCTTTTGCAGTATTGTTCTTTTCTGGAATAAACAACCTACGATTTTATCAATGGCAAATCTTACAATGAGCAGCTCTAGCCTGTGAGTTTTTCCTGAAGTGAATTCTATTGCAGTGATAGACGACCTCATGTTAAAGATCGAAGTGAGTACTTTCTTCATATTAAAATTTCCACTTTTGGATGCCATCGACTTTTTATTGCAACAGTTCACTACAGACGAAATCTGAAAATAATAATCAAAAACTGCTGTATAATTATAAACAAACACAACACATATATATAAGTATATATATTAATATATATATATATATATATATATATAATATTATATATATATATATATATTATTAGTATAATAATATATATATATTATATTGCAAAAAAGAATGTTGTTTCTTTAACTAATTTTTTGGACTGATTTGGTTTAAGGGAATTTGGAAAAATAATATATCTTTCCTAATGAGAATCATTTCAAAGAACATCAAAAATTTTCACTTTTCAACTTTTCCTTTGTGAAGCAAAAGATTTCAAAAATTAAAACGGAAGACTCCGATAATCATTGAGAAAATCAAGAGGAAGTGATGGCGAGGCTGATCGATTTCAAATGATTATCATTTTCATACAACATTTTAAAGTACACATAGATTGTAAGAAAAAATAAATAAAAAAGTAGAATGACGGCAAAATACAAAAATAAGGAGAAAATTTATGGCTTTTCCAACAAAACTTTGACTGAAGAAATATCATGAAACAACAACGGAAAAAGATGACAAATCATATAAAAATAGGAAAAATAAAATCTCAAAAACTAAAATATAAAGAAACATTTCAAAAAAAAAATTTAAAACACAAATATATAAAAAAACAGAATGAAATAATCATAAAAAAAGGTGAAGCCCGGATTCCTTTCAAAACAGAATTTCTTCTAGAAATCTCGAATGGATAAAACAAAAATGTCCTTTAAAACTTCTGCAAAAATAAAACAAAAAGATTAAAAATAATCTTACCAAATCAAGCAAAGGTAAGACTTTCCAAACAAAACTTCCGCTGAAGAATGTAACCAAAACAACATCACCTAAAAATTACTTATGTTGATTTTTACAAACATAAATTTTTCATAAGCCATTAAATGAAACCACCAATGGCCAACGGACGGAGAGAGCGAGGAGAGAGAGTTAGAAGAGAGAAACAAATTTTGCCAATAATTCTTTAGTTTCAGAGGCAGAGAGACCAGCGGAGAGCTATAAGGTCAGAATGAGAATGAGCACAAAGATAGCGGTAAAAATGATCTGGAATAGCTTCCTTCATTTATTGTACGAGTAATCGGTCCGTTACATTTAAATTTTGCATGGAATTGGGAAACTTGGTAAATGTATATATCTTCATTAATAGTTTTTTTTTTTTAAATACAAATATTTATAGAAAAATCATTGCAAAAAATTTTTATAAAATATTAAATATTATTTAAAATCTTATTAATTATTGTTATTATTAAACAATCACATGAAAATATCATTAAATATATTAAATACTAATTTTTTTTTATATATTCATTAAATATCATTTGCGATTCCCATATCTCTCTCCTCTCTCTCTAAGTCTCCTACTTTCCATCCCCATCTCTATTTTCTCTCCTAATTTCTCTCTCTCCCGCATGCATTTTTGTTGTTTTTTTCTATTTTAACGTTCAAATACGACAAATCATACGATGGCACTGTAGGAAGTGCACGTAGAATACACAAATACATTTGACTGTTTCTGCTATTTTTAAGATTATTTCTAAATATGCTTATATTGTACTAATTTTCATAAATACATAAGCGCCACTTTAAAAATATTGTCCTAATTAAAATTTTTAACAATATGAAACAAATTAAAGTAAGTTTTTTTTTAGGAAAAGAAAAAATCAGTTTCCATTAATTTGGTTCATTAAAAAAAAAAAAATAAAGGAAGCTATTTACAGCTTGAATGAGGGACCATCTGCGGGGTTTAAGATCATAACAATAATAATTTTTAACCCCTAAACAACAAATATAAAGCTTCGCAAGATAATAATTAATTAAGCATATGCTAAAGCGAGAAAAAAAAATCGAATTTTCGCCCTAGCCGCCTCTGCTCTTGGCGCATTTTCCTTGCAACTTCCAGCTTCCAGGCTCTCCCCGTCTGGTTTCCTTCTCGAATAGGTATTTCGTTTAGAGTTTATTATGTGTTTGTATTCCCATCTTTTCTCTATCGATCCCGCCTTGCAGGCCTTTTGGCTTCGGCTTCTTCCGATGGAGTACGAGCTCGTCGATCTGCCCTCAAATAACATTGGGAGGTTTCCCCCCCAAGGTTGCGATGATCTGCATAAAGGTATGATAGATACTGGAAAAATCTATGCTTACTGTCGCGCTTTTTGTGATTTTTTGGCGGGGTCCGATCAATCAAAAAGAATCTGCCTCTCTTTCACGAAATCTACTGTTAAAGGTTTCCATGCAATTTGATATTCGGATGGGATGATATTATTAACCTATGCATACTCCTTTCCAAGTTACGCTTGTTGGTAGAATTTACGCGTCCGTGAGACCCAACTTAGATGCGATTCAAAAATTTTTTTGGCAACTAAAACTCTCTAGGGCAATTTTTTATAGTTTACTTGCATCCCTACGCATGTTTCGATTCAGTTAATTTTCAATGATCTGATTACAGTTAGCGCTTTGCTAGAAGGTCCTTACTATATTTTTAACTGTCAGATTGAGATTATTAATATGGACGCCTTATTTCGATGTCAAAGAAGAATCTCCATAGTTCCTATTTTGGATTTCATTTCCTAAACTTGCATTTACCATTTTTCAATACTCATGTCTTCATGCTTCTTGGGTCAATTCTTTGATCGGCTCTCCAAAACACGATCACACTCATCACGATTCAAGGCCGATCTGTGGCCTAGAATTTGTTGGTTGAGCTTGACACTGTACTAAGAAACATCAAAGATGTTTAGATTGGTTCGGAAAAAAACTGAGCTATTTACAAAAAGTTGAATTATGAAAATGCTTTTCATGTTTTTTGTTTTACATCGCAAAATCCCATGGTCTGTTGAGAAAGAGTAATTCATATAGGTCGCTCAGGCAACTCACGGGGGCCTTGGGGGCGACGGCAGCATCGGACAGGGACTGGCAGCATGCGGAGGAGGCTCGAGAAAGTTCCCTGGCAGCCAAGCAGGTCCTCGGGCACAGCCGGGAGTCAATTCAATGGCGTTCCGGGTGTACTGACAAATCCCGGGTCAACTGGAACCTGGACCCATTTTTCAAACGAGACGAATCCAAGAACCAAACCTGGCCCGTTTTGAAAAACGGGTTGGTCTAACCCAAAAATTCCAACGGTGGTTTCGTGTCGTGATTCAAATATTGACAACCCTATTGGATCGATAATAATTAAAAGCTAGCATTTAATGAAAATTATATACAATTAATTACAATTTAAAATATTAACAGAAAAACTTATAGAAATTAAAAGTAAAAAGATAAAATTGTTTACTAATTAATGTGATTAATTAATATAAAATTGAATCATGAATCATTAGTAGATATTTTGTTAAGAAAGCAATTAACTAATCTATCTTGTGTAATTATTGCACATTCAATGTTATTTTCTTCGTTATTTCTTTTTTCTTCTTTTTTTTCCTCATATTTTGGAGATTATATTATTTATTAAAATACGAATTGTATATTAATTCTTCTTTTATTTTTTATTTCATCTTGTTATAATTGTAACTTTCATTATAGTACAAAAATAAAAAATTATATTCGCTAGATAATTTATAATACAATTTTACTTCATCGTTTTTCATAAGATTTTTATAAAAAATTTTGAGAATGTTATTTTAAGTTTTTTTTATTATAACAAGGAAACCGCCGCAGAGGGGCTCTACGTTCGTATCATATACAAAACAATATCGGTTACAGAAATCTCTTAAGTATGGAAAGGACTCACACCAGTTCTCGCTACTGCTCCGATGGCTTACAGTATTAAATATAAATAAGACCTAAGAGCGGTATTCCTTGTTCATAGATTACAAAAAAGAATAAAAGAAAGGACTCGGGCTGTGAGCAGACAGCACCCAAAAAAGGAAGATCCTTAAACTAAGCATTCAGCACCATCTTCCTGCACAAAAATAAAGGGACAACAGAAAAGGAAAAAACAGCTACAAAGAAAGTGTACCTTGCAATCACTTAATTTCTTCACTTATCAAAAAGAAAAACCTGCGCAAAAAAACTCTCAACAGGAAAGGCAAATAAGAATGATCGAAAATATCACAGAATAAAAGCCCATATTCTGCCTGAAGGGATTACAGTTACAAAAAAGAGTCACATATTCCTTCTAGGGCCCATAAAGATAAACAAGTGAGCCCTTAACTTAATAACCATTAAAATAGAAAAACTTTTCCCTTCAGTAAAATTCCTATCTTCGGAAAGCATATAACCAACATTCTCCCATCCAACTAAACAAAATGTAACCATCCATCCAAATGAAAACCTCACCGATTTTATAATGATAGGAAAACCATCAGCCTCACAAATTTGAACTTGCCATCCACCCTCAAAATAAACCTTAACCGAAAGTAATGCTGCAAGCCACAAAACAAAACAACCAGACAATCTCCAAACCACCCCCATGAGTACAGGAGAAAAATTCCAGAACAAATTCTTCCATTCGAGCAAGCAAGAACTAAACAAAGGAGACGCCATAAAAACCAACCCAGAAACCAATCTCAAAATATTAACAAATCGAAGGTTAAGGGGAACCACTATCCACATATACCTCAATCCAGAAGTGCACAAAAGGACAAAGAAAAGCCTCTCCCAACAACATCACCATACGGCTATTAAAACAGTTAGAGAGGCGAGACTTAAAAATCAGAGAACTGGAAGCCCTGTGGACGGCAATGCAGAAAATAACCAAAAACTGCTAGTTAAACTTAAACCAGACAAAACAATGCAGCAATTCTTATAGGAGGCCCTTAACCGCTTAGTGAGAGGAAAGTAGAAAGACACAGCCAACCAAACATCACCATTAGGAGAAACTCAAATACCATAACCAAAGCAGCTGTTAAGACTAACTGACTTACTGACTTTGTGAGAATAGAACATAAAGTGATCCCAATACACAGTGAGCCCCCAGTAGTATAAACCAACATCAAGAAAACAGTAATAAGCTTTAATTAAAATTTGAAAATTATAACATATTGCACTAATCATAATTAAGCATATCTAAAAATTTTGATTTATTTTAATTAAAATTTGGATCAGAATATTATAATTAAAATTTATTTCTTATTTAAAAATAGATCAATAATCACTAGCAATTCAGTGAAAAAAAAAATTAGTGCTCAAACTTGTATCACATTGATGGGAATCAAATTTTAGAATCCTGATGCATCTTCGAGTGCTCAAGTCGATCAACCCCCAATTAAAACTACAATTGCATTTATTGATGCTTTGTTTGGGACAACTTTCTAACTACTTTCCAAAAGAGTATTTTAATACAAAAATTTCTAATAAATTTTTTCTACGAAAAAACAGCTTTAGAAAAAGTAAGAAAGTTATCACAAATGAAACTTTTTAAAATAAAAAATATAACCTGATTCTAAAATGGTGTTGAGTTCGGGTTCAAAAATTTGACCATTTTCTAAAATCAGATTGAGTTTGGGTTGACCCGACACCCAAAACCAATCAAAAGTTGACACGGGTTCGGGTACGCTAGCGGCCAGCCTGCCTTCCTTCAGTTCCTTGCCATACCACTCGCCATTTTGCAAGGCCTAGCCCACTAGCATGTGGAGAGTTGGTCTCGTCGAAGCCCAATCCAACGTCTGCACACACGCCTAACCTCTTAGCAGCCAGCCTCAATATATATACCCGCCTTCAGTCTTCGCCACATTACATGTCCGACGTCCACCACGAAAAAGTTGAGTCCGACACCCGACAGTCGAGTCAATGCACTTGCAAAAGCCATCGCCTCGCCAAACTGGTCTTCAGCAGTTCAACCTAGTCCTAGCCTGTTGCCCGCTGCCTAGA
>NW_021318832.1:6089657-6092923 GCF_001605985.2 Dendrobium catenatum | reverse complement strand
ATACAATAATGTCTAGTTTAAAAATATTTTGTACTAAAAAATAGTTTTAGAAAGTAATAAGAACATTGTGCCAAACAACGCCTAAGACTTCGTTTGGGATGACTTTTCTTATTGTTTTTTAAAACCGCTTTTTAGTATAAAAATTAAATTATTTGTACTATAAAACAATTTTAAGAAACATTAAGAAAACAATCTCCAACGAAGCCTAAAGCTCACAAGCAAATCACTTTCTAAGAACACTATCATCCATGCTCACTCCCTTCTCCACAAAAAAACAAAAAAAAGAGCCTACTTATATATTTTTTTTGCATACAGTTAAAGTTATGGACACTTGACAATTTGAGTTAAGAATTAAGATCACATCATAAGAACACATCTCTAATGACTAAATAACGATCTCCCTCTCTTCTATTTCATCATTTTTTAGGGCTGAAATCTGAGCAGGTTTGTGATCATCAAAGTCTTCATCTTTGAGGAATAATCCAAACTCTCTCAAAACATAGAAAGAGATGTTTTGACAACCGAGATCCTTTAATTCTTTCATCACCTTTTTATAGTCATTCATTTCAATTGTTGCTTCCATCTGCATAACAGAGATCGACATGATTATATGGAATGGTCATATCAAGCGTACTCTCTTCTCATTAGGCAGTCTCAGATGGAAAAATACTGACCTTTTCTAAGGCAAGACGAGAAGCTTCTCTTTCCTTCTTAATCTTCATTCTGAGCTCAGATTTTGCCTTTTGATTGACAACACTTTTGATTTGTGCTTCAATTTTTATTTCTTCTGTTCAATAAGAACATACAGATTATAAAATAAAATAACAAAAAATACTGAACAGTAAAAGAAACCTTCCTTGTATTAAAGTTTTTATTTGCTGCAGAATTTTTTCTTACCTTCATTGCATACTTTTGTTAATTTTTCCTTTTCTTGTGGCATTCTAAATGCTCGTTCTTTTGATCCCTAATCAACAAATTAAGAAGCTTTCGTAAGTTCATAGCTAATTAAGAATATGCTCAAGCATATTTTTTCTTCAATTTAAATTTAAACATCGTTTGGAGCAATTTTCATGCTACTTTTGAAAATAATTTTTAAATCCAAAATTTTTTGTAGAGGATAGTTACTTTAAAAAGTTATAAGAAAACTATCTCAAATATAGCCTTCGTATTATCAATGAATATATGACAGTATTGATAGATAAGTATTGCACGTACGATATTTGGAAGCTCTAGTTGTGCTTTCATGATAGTATCAGCAAAGCGGTCCTTGAGCATAGCAGCACGGACGGATTTTGTTGGTGATACCAATTTTTTACACTCGGATTCATCAAATCCTATAATTAATAACCAAAGAACAAAACGATAACAATTAACAGCTTGTCCTAGCCATCATTTGAAAGATTTTATAGCCCCGTCTCACCATTTGAATCAGAACTACGCTTCTTCCTCAGTGCCCCAGCCGAGTTCTTGGAATCCTACAAAATTAACCAAGAAAGAAAATAGTTAATTAACTAGCTAGCTCACCTATAATAATACTGTGGGATCAATTAGAAGATAAAATCTTACAATATTAGTCGCTACTTCAGATAGGTTTTTATTTGGATTAGCTTGAGTTAGTTCACTTGATTTTCTTTTCTTGTTAGCAGGAACTTGTTGTTGCTTAGTACTGTTGGAACGAATTGTTTTATTTGAAGCTCTTTTGCAGCATTGTTCTTTTTTTGAAATATCCCCTCCAATTTTATCAATAACAGACCTTACAAGAGCAAGCTCTGTCATAAGTTTTTCCTTGAGTGAGATCTTCTTGGCAGTGGACAGAGACCTCAAGTTAAAAGACAGAAGTGGTACTTTCTTCATATTAAAATTTCCTCTATTGAATGCCATCATCCTATTTTGCAGCTTTCACAACAGACAAAATCTGAAAATAATAATAAAACTTATTATAATATTATAACAAAACACATATAAATATATGTATATTTTTTCGTGAAAAAGTATTTCATTCAACTCAATTTTTTGGCTGATTTGGATAAGAATATTGGGAAAAATAATGTCTTTCCTGATGAAACATTTCAAAGAACACAAAAAAAAAAGAAATTTTTTTGGTTTTTTAGGAGTGAAAGTTTTTAGTTTTCAACTTTTTCCTTTATTGAAGCAAAAAATTTTAGAAAATTAAAACTAGAAGACCGATAATCATTTAGAAAAATCTGAAAAAAGGTGATGAGGAGTGAAATTATGTCCAAGTGGATTATCGTTCATGCAGTATTTTAAATGCACAGAATATTCTAAACAAAATAATTTCAGAAAAATAAAGTAGAATGACTACAAAATTTAAAAAATAAGGGAAAATTTGCTGGGGTTTTCAACGAGAACTTTGGCTTGAAGAAATATCTGAAACAATACTGGAAGAAGATGACATAATTATTAGAAAAATAGAAAAATTAAAAACCTATATGCAATACAAGTTGTAGAAGAGATTTGGACGAAAAATAGAGAGGCTAAGAAGGAGGCCTTCGAAGAAGCAGAGAAAATTAGACGGGCAAAAGAAGAAAATGAAGCTCAGAGGGCAAGGGAAGAAGGTGAGAGAAGAAAAAGGGAGCGGGGATATGACCGTCATCATCATCGAGAGAGGGATAGAGAAATATCGAAGGCGTCGTGACCTTGATTTTGATGATTATCATGATGAACCGTAAGAGTTGTACATCAAAAAGCGCTGCCCATCTATCGTTGGAAAAAAGTAAAAATTGATGACTTTCAATTGCTGTGTTATATCGCTGAGAAAAATAAATCAGAATGATTAAAATAATCATTCAAATCAAGAAAAAGGTGATGACTTTCCAAACAAAATTTCATCTGAAGAAGAAATACTCAACACATTACCTTAAGAATTAGGCTGACAACATAAATCCTTCAAAAGCTATTACATGAAACTCAACAATGGCAACGACGGAGAGAGCGAGGAACAGGGAGCATAAGAGAAATAGATTTTGCTGGTAATTCTAGAGTTTCAGAGGGAAGAGACCAGCGGAGAGCTATAAGGCCAGAATGAGAAGGAGCAAAAAGATATCGGTCAAAGATCTGAAACAACTTCTTAATTTATTGTACGAGGTATTTTTGAGTTATATTTATTGATAAAAGACCCACTTTTTTAAATTTCTCTCTCCAATTTTGCAGATAGGCCAACTGTAAATTATATATTTCATTAATTATTTTCTAAAAAATTACAAAATATTATATAAAAAATCATTTTAAAATATATTTTTTAAAAA
>NW_021318832.1:5996175-6085721 GCF_001605985.2 Dendrobium catenatum | reverse complement strand
CACTTACTCCTTCCTCAAACACTATTGGAATATTGTTAATTTTGATTTTTGCAAGGCAATAAAAGAATTTTTTACATCAGGTATCATGAGTAGTAGTTGGAAAGATACTCTTATTTTCTTGATACCTAAAGTTTCTAATCCTTTATCTCCTGAAGCTTTTTGGCCTATTATCTTGTGGAACTCCATCTACAAAGTTGCTTCTATGGTGTTACTCAATAGGCTTATGTTGGTTATTCATAAACTTATCTCTGAAGAACAAGTTGCTTTCATGAAAGGTAGGAGCATCTCAGATCATAT
Source organism: Dendrobium catenatum (assembly GCF_001605985.2). Lineage (NCBI taxonomy): Eukaryota > Viridiplantae > Streptophyta > Magnoliopsida > Asparagales > Orchidaceae > Dendrobium > Dendrobium catenatum. The sequence goes on along the minus strand of NW_021318832.1, from coordinate 6,085,424 downwards.
TCTTTTGGCTCAGGAGGTGTTTAATAAAATGAGGATCTCTAAATCAAAAGAAGGTATGGTGGCCATCAAGATAGACATGGAACAAGCCTATGATAGTATGTGTTGGAGCACTCTTGAAGGAGTTTTGAAGAGCTTGGGTTTTCCTGACAGATTCATTAGGCTTATCTTGGAATGTATTGTTGAGCCAAGGTTTTCTATCATCATCAATGGAAACTTGACTAATTGGATTAAAGGGAAGAGTGGATTTCGTTAGGGATGTCCATTATCCCCTTTTCTTTTTATCCTTTGTTCCCAATTGATTTCTAATGCTTTTAATCAGGAAGGGAAGGATTTAGGCATTAAAGTGGCTCCTTCTGGTAATGTTATTTCTCATTTGCTTTATGCAGATGATATCCTTCTTTTCTCTAAAGCTAAAATCAATAGTATCAAGGAGATGAAGATCATTTTAAGCAACTACTGTGGATGGACAGGGCAAAAGATTAATCTTAAAAAATCTTCCATGATTGTTAGCAAAAATGTTGATAGAAGAAGGAGAAAAAAGATCAAGAAAATTATGGAGATTAAAGGAGGTTCTACGGCTTGGAAAATCATTGCTAGTGGCTGGAAATCTATGAAGAAGATTATAAGATGGAATGTGGTAAAGGGACATGTATTAATGTCTTGAAAGACATATGGATTTTTGATCAAATCCTACTCAAATGGCCTACTTTCATCGTCCCTTTTGATAAAGATGATTTAACTTTGGATTTTTTTATCCTAGATGGCCAATGGGACATTGAAAAATTACTTCTTTTCTTTGGAAAAGAATTGGTTTGTATTATTTCTAACATTCCTATTATTAAGGAAGGAGTTGAGGATTTTATGGAATTAAAATACAAATTGACTGGAAAATCTATTGCTGCTATGATCAAAGAAGAGTCAACTAAAGTTCTTGAGGGGAGCTCTTACCTTTGGATTCATAAATTGAAATTGTACTCAAAGGTGGAATTTTTCATTTGGAGGCTTTGTAAAAATGCTATTCCAACTTCTGATTTTTTATTCAAAAGAAAATTATCTATTGATAACAAATGTCCAAGAGGATGTGGAGGTATTTAAGATGTAGATCATATTTCTACAACGTGTCCCAAGCTTCGTAAAGTTATTGGCATTCTACGTGATTGGGGATTTCTAGTTCCTTTCTTTGATTCGTTTCAACAATGCTTAAAAGAAGCTAAAGGAAGGCTTGAGAAGAATCCTGGGTTGATAAAGCTCTACTTTACTTTAATATGGTTTTCTTGGAATGATAGAAATAAACTAAAGCACAATAAGAAGGAAGATACTGTTTTAACATTGGCTTCCAATGTTATTGGCTTAATTGGTCTTGATAGAAGGAAAAACTTACTCTCGGACAACTGGGGTGCTATTCAATCCATTGGATTGTGTTTTGATTCATGGCATCCTTCTCCATCCGAGTGGTACAAGATCAATATAGATGCTGCATTAAAAAGCAATTATGGAGCTGGAATTGGAGGAGTTGTAAGAGACTATAGAGGAAGAATGATTCGTGCTTTTGGGTTTTATGGAATGCATTGGGATATATCTCAATTGGAGCTTTATTCATTCTATTCTTTGAAGTATTTGTTACACAATTGTTTGGATGAAGCCAAAGGTGTCATCATCGAAGGAGACAATAAAAATGTTATTCATTTTCTTCAAGAATTGTATAGCAAAGGCAATAATAAGGTTGGAATCATGGAAGACGAAGACTTCTTTGGGTTAAGGTATGGGAGTAATGTTATTTTTAATTGTATTAGTAGAAAAGGTAATAGGATAGCTGATTTTTGTGCTAACCATTCCTTTTCGTATGACTTTGTTTGGAACAATTTTAGTGAGAGCTCTCTTCCTCCTTCCTTTGTTAAACTTATAAAGGAAGAGTGTAGTTGGAAGGAAGATCTCTATTAGTTTGCTGGTTGTTCTTGGTTTTTTTATTGTTATTTTAATGCTATTGCATTTCTTTCAAAAAAAACTCAGCTACAACAACAAATCATTTTACAATAGGCCAACAAATGCCAATAAAATGTCCCCTTGACATCTCTAATAATACTACCACACCCACAAGCTTCATTTTTAATGGACCCATCATCATTAAGTTTATAAGTATAATTAGGAGGTTTAAGCCAATATACCAATTTAGGATCATCCAAATAAATGTAAATCTACAAGGATATACCAAAATTTTGATCCACAAAATAATAATTCCTTTTTTTTTTTTTTGAAGAAGTAAAAATTTTCATTAATAGAAAATAACAAAGAAAAAACTTATAAATTTGATTCCTGCTTTAACAAATTCAAAAAGGAAGGAGGAACCTTATTGAACATAAAATTTCCCAAATAAAATTACTAAAAAGAGAAAAGTTATCACATAAATTTGCTAACTTATTACTATTTCTTCCTATACAATTGAAAAATACAGAGTTGAAATCCTTTAAAAAATCTAAATCCTCTTCCTTGTAAATGTTATTATTCCAAGCACCTTGTAGAAATGAAATAATGTTAGGATTACTGCCTTCAATGATAACACCTTTGCATAAACATCCAGTCTTTAATTACATCCTTCAACAAATGTATTGCTAAAAGCTCCAATTATGCAATGTCCCAATGGACACAATATTTTCCATATGCCAACAAAAAACTTCCTTTGCAATCTTGGAAAACCTGTCCAACTCTAGCTTTATACGATGAGACTAAGAGGTGCCAACATTGACCTTTAACTAGTTGGGAGGAGGAGGATGCCAAATATTGGATAGTCTAAATGATTGGTTAGCATCTCAATGGCCCGAGTTGAAATGAAAAAAACTTTGTGAGACCCAAGAATAACAAATAGCATTAGAAGCAATTAAAATCGAGCTTTCTTCCACACCTTCATGAATGTACCTATTTCTAGCTTTCCAAGAGAGGAATACTGCACTACAGCAGAGATTAAGAAGCATACCATCCTTTTGAGCAAGGAGATCCAGCCATTTAAGACATTCTTCAAATTTAAAAAATAAAGGAATATCAAATCCACAATAATTTAAGTGTTGCAATACCTTCTTAAGCTTAGCGCATTTGCAGGCAAAGTGATCTACATCTTCAACATGTTCACATCCTTTAGGACAACTTCCATCACCAATTAATCTTCTATGGGATAAAAACTAAAATGTCAGAATTGCATTTCTACCTAGTCTCCACCAAAACACTTAAACCCAAGAATTTAATTTAGCTTCTTGATCCACTTCAATGCCTGGATATCTTTACAGCATTGCATAGAAGCTCTAAATGCCAACCCAGTAATAGAAATTTTAGATATTTTATTGTATCAGCTCCATATAATCTTCACCCAATTCAAGATTTTTTTTTTCACTTACATAATCAATTTCACCTAGTCCATACCAAAGTGTTTTAATAACTCCTCTTTGTTCCAGCAGCCAGCTGTAATGAAATCCTTGACTAAAACTGTATCATCCTCATGATCGAAAACAAACGTAGGCCACTTATTGATACATTTATCCATAATCCAAGTGTCTTTGAAGGTATCAACCAAACCTCCTTTAGCTATTGCCCACCTAACAATAGGATTTAGCATCCTTCCTCCATCATTAAATACTTTCCATATAGATGAATAACCTCTCCTTGCATTTCCCATATCCAGCTGATCACCATACTTAGGAGCCAATAACTTTTGTAATAGGGACACTTTATCTTGAATAAATCTCCATGCCAATGTAGCTCTTAATGTAGGAGTTTTAGATACGCTAGAATATAATCCACGACTTCCCAAACTCAAAGGCTTACAAAAGTCATACCAACTTATATTGTGTAACCCAAGTCCCCCATTTGATTTATTTTAAATGAAACTCCTACATAATTTGTCTAGTTCCTTAGGCACTCATTTTCAAACAAGAGAATGTGTAGCATGAAAAGTGGGATAAGATAACATTACTGATTTGACCAATGTGAGTTTCCCCACCAGTGAATTGAACATGCTTACCCATATGTTAAATATCCATAAGGCTTTGTCAATGATGAATTGAAATGCATCACTAAAAAGTTTCGTTAAAGAAATTTTTACCCCAAGGTAATTAAATTTCTTCACAGGTTAAAATCCCATATTATAAGAAATACTTTTCTTCTTCTTTCTACTCACAAATTTACCAAATAAAATGGATGAATTACACATATTTATTCGCTGACCCGTCCATCCATAAAAATCATTAAGGTAAGCCTTTACTTCCGTTACAGCATTACTGTTTGCTTTTGAAAACATTATAACATCATCTGCATAAAGTAAATGGGGCACTCTTGGACCTACTGAACTAATGCTAATCTCATATGTACTTTGAGTAAAAGCATTAGATAGGAGTTATTAACAAAGAATAAAAAGGAGAGGAGGCAAAGGACAACCTTGAAGAAATCCACCCTTTTCTTTAATCCAATCAAAGAACTTGCCATTGATAGTAAATGAGAAAGTAGAATCTTCAACACACTCCGAAACCAATTTGGAGAACTTTGGAGGAAAGTCAAAATAATCCAAGACTTTCTTAAGAGTATACCAAGACATGGAATCAAATGCTTGTTCCATGTCCACCTTAAAAGAAATATGCCTTTTAGCAGATCTAGAATATTTGAATTTATGAAAAAATTCTTGAGCAATCAACACATTATCTGATAGAGATCTCCCTTTAATAAATGCTACTTGCTCCTTCAAGATCAACCTTGGAATAGCCACAATTAATTTGTTCAAAATCACCTTTCCACAACCTTGTACACATAATTACATAAACTGATTGGTCTGTAATTGGACGAGAGGAGAGGATTGGATACCTTCAGAATAAGAATAATCAAGGTTTCCTTGCAAACATCATTCAACTCCCCATTCCAAATAAAATGTTTGATACCATTAAAAAGTCTAAATTGATGATGTCCCAATAAGCTTTAATAAATGAGTAGGAAACACCATATTTTTCAAGAGAAATGTTTCCACCCATTTGCTTCAACACCAACTCTACCTCATTAATAGAGAAGTCTCTTTCCAATAAACAAATGTCATCATTATTTAAACAATTCAATGCTACCAGCCAACCATCTAAATTACAATTCTTGTATTCCCATTTTTCTTAAAAAACTAAAAAAAATAGCTTAAATCAGATTTTGATCTTCCACCAAAAAACTGTTCTCATCTTTCACTTTAGCAATACTGTTGGAGTTCCTCCTTACACTAGCATTGGAGTGGAAAAATTTTTAGTTGCAATCTCCCTCTGCTAACCACTTCACCTTTGCTCTTTGCTTCCACCATGAGTTCAAGCGAGCCATGGTTGAATTCAATTCATTTACTTTTGCTTTAAGTCTCCAACAATCAATTTTTGAGAGGGAAACATAGATTGATTCTATAGTTTAAAGTTCTTGAATCTCTTTCAAAAGGCATTCCTTAACTTGATTAATATTCTTTTACTTAGCTTTGCTCCACAAAAACAATGACTTCAATATTCTTCTAAACTTGATGTTGAGAATATGAGAAAAGCTCCCCTGATAAGCCTTATTCCACTCCTTCCTCACCACAACAATAGAGGTTGGATAAGAAGCCAAAATGTCTTTAAACTTAATGTTTGTTTTAGTGGTTGGTTTGAAATCAACAATATTTAAGAGGAATGGACAATGATCCAATGACACTCTAGCCAAATGTCTCACCACCATATGATGGGAAGAGCTCAAAGCAGTTGAATTGATAAAGTATCTATCCAATCTTTCAAGAATCCTTGCTCCTTGCTCCACCAATTTTGTTATTGCAGAAGGTAAACTTGGGGCCGATGAAAGCCACCTCAAGAAGATCATTATTTAGCAAAAATTCCTTCATCTCCTTTTACCCTTGAGAAAACAAAAATATTCTCCCCCCTCTTTTATCCTCCTTGGAAAGAAAGAAATTGAAATCACCACCTATTACCATAGGTTCTTCAACAGTAGAATATTTATCCAACATCTCCCAAAGGTCTCTTCTTTTATGCATATCTTTTCTTCCATAAACCTAAGCTACCCTCCATATTCCTTTATTATAAATTTCAAGATCACCAACAACAACTTGAGAAGAAGAGTCAAAAGCTGAAAAATCAGCTAATTTTGAATTCCATAAAATAAGAATTCCTACAGACAACCCAACTGATGGAACATAAAAAAAAATTCTATCCATCCCCAATCATTAAATTGACTTCACTTCTATCAATAAAAGTCAACTTGGTTTCTACCAAACCCAGGAATAAAACACCATGAAGTTTAATAAATTCCCTAAGATATAGAGAACCACTTTTCTTTCTTGCTCCTATACAATTCCAAAATGTAATAGATTACATTTATTATAAAATAGGGGAAGAGATCCCTAATGTACCTTTCACATCTAGATCCGGTCCTCTACTCCTAGTTGATGAATTGATCAGACCTAAGTCTTTGAGTTGTTTTGATTTTTTTTCTTATTAGTTAGCTGAGAGCTAACTTCTTACCAGCACTTTTAGCAATTCCACCATCTAGAGGAACAGCTATTGAGCCCCCTGTAACTTAAATTTCTTCAACAGCAGTTACTCCATTCTTAGAAACAGTAACTTTATCTCCCACTTCAACCGCTACACCATCATGTTTTGATTGAGTAATCTCACCTTCTTCCATAAGATCCATGAGGACTTTGAAATAGTTATCATCAATTAGAACGTTAGCATTGATGATTTCAAGTTCCACTGCTTGAATAGAGCTGTTATTAACAACCAAATGTTGTGAAGTATTGCATTCATAAACTAATTGAACTGTCTCAAGAACCTCAAACACCTTGGGAACATTGGTATCTTCATTTACTTTGTCATTTGTTTCAAAGCTACAAAGACTTTCCTCCCTTCAAACAATACAAGAAGAGGAATGAATTTTTTGTTAACAGTGTTTATAAATCTCTTCTTCCCATAATTAACTAACATCCATGGCCCACAACAACCTTTGTCACTACCAACTTCTTCAAGAAATTCTTCCTTAATGCCTGGAGAATAACTTGTCATAGTTAAAAATTTTAAATTATTTAAGTTATCTTGATTTTTAGACCCCAACATGTTATCTTTATTGGTGTTGACACATTCCTTTTTGACATGACAAATTTTTCCACACTCAAAGCAGAATTTAGGAATTATTTCATACTCGATCTTCTGAAAGAAGTTCACCCCAATTCCCTCCACCTGAACACCTGAAGGAAACTTCGCATCCAATTTAATAAGAACATGGGCCCTTCCATATTCTATTCTTCCCCATTGAAACATATTACCATAAATCAAATATGTTTTTCAAACCATGGATGCTATCTGGAAAATGTTAATCTCATCCCATCAATGAAGTAGTAGATTAGTCAACCTGATCTAAATTGGTGTAGTTAAGCCTTTAAGCAAATTAGGAGAAAAGCTTTGAGACCATCTATCAATCCCGATGATATGACTGTTAACAAACCAAGGTTCATTGGTCAAAATAACTTCCAAATGCTCAGGCTCATTGAAAGAGCAAAGTACCCTTCCCAAACCAAACATAGTAAGGTGGAACTTACCACTGTTTCCTTAATTCAGAGCTATTAATGATAAAGGGGCATCTCTGCAAAAAATCATAATCACTAAGGAATTTTGTAGTTTTTTTTTTAATTCTCCAATATTGTTTGTTCATGAACCATAATAGTTGTTCCATCCTAAGATAAGCAATTACTAAAATCTAATTCAAAGTGTTTAATATTTTCTTTCATGATCCAATCATTTTGTTGATTCCCTAAAGAAGATTAACTAGAAAAATAAGCATTCTTATCTTCACATCTGAATAGGTTGACAGACATACAATTGCACACCTACTCCAGATCAGACTGTAAATTTTAAATAGTAGTAGGGACATTAACCAGCTCATCAGCATTATAAGCTTCAATGATTTGCTCCCCCTTTAAGGTAGATCATTCATGTTCACTACCAATGGAATCCAATCCTTCAGGATTCCAATAAATATTGCCATTATTACTTGATTTCCAAATAGACTTTTATGAAGGAGAGGCCACAGAGTTTGGCCTTGTGATCGGCAGCAAACCAGATTTGACAGAACCCTTTACATTATCTTCAAACAAAATCTTCCTCCCCTTACCAAAAACTTCTATTTCTTTTTAATTTATCAGCAGACCACCTTAATTTATGAGTAATGGCATGCCTGATTTAACTTTAGACTTAACGCCTTGATTAAAGCAAAATTTATCATCACCGAACACCGGAGGAGACAATGAAAATGATCAAGCAGGTGCAATCAAACCTCATGAAGAGGAACGACGATCGTCAAACAGACTGCTAGCCATTGGAGAACGGAGACCATCGACTACCATGGATTAGTTGAAATCCCACGATTCACAAATTTGAATTCTAGAAAACTTCAAAATTCTCAAAGTTTCTCCCTCTAACTTTCTCTCTCTAATAAGATTAACCTAAAATTTTTTTAGATCAAAATATTGGAAGAAAAGAGTTTAAACACTTTATTTCTTTTATGTTTTGAATAATACGATGGTAATCCATATGATTATTTTTAAACATGGAGTAATCTAATATGCCCTTTATAATTAATAAACCAATAATCTAGACAAAGATTACTGGATATTTTAGCATTGAATTGATTCTTTCTAAAAATATCATCAAAATAAGTCCTAGTTCTAACAACAATAGGGCCAGCAATAAGCACATGATGTATATTCTCCATATGGATAACAACATTAACATTTGGATACCAAAATAAAGCATCCTTTTCTCAAATTTTCATTAGTAGAAATGTATTTGTGCATGATTCTCCAAATAAAAATAGAAATAGTGTTAGGAATAATTTTATGCCAAATCATAAAAAATAAAAACTTGACACAATTCTGATCTTGCCAAAAAAAAAGAGGTTAGCACTACCAAGACCCCATTGAACATGAGGTTCAACAATCCACTTGATAGAACAAAGCCTCTTCTAAACATTAGAATAACCATTATTATAATAGCACATAGTTGGATGCTTACCCACATAATACTTAACATTCAAAAAACTTTACCCAAGGATATATTTAGTACAAAAATTGAACCAAAGCTTAATAGAAAATGCTATAAGTCATACATATTTTTACAACCCAAAGCACCTTCCTCAAGAGCTGCACAACATTTAGTCCAGGATAACAAAAAAATTTTCTTCCTACTATTAGAGCGTTTGAAGAAAAACTTGTTGAATAATTCCTCAATCTTATTACAAATAGCATGAGTAGGTTGTAAAGTTTAAAATAAATAAAAAGGTAATGAGCACAACACTCTTTTTTTAATGATTAGTCTACCACCGTAACATAAAAAGTTGTAATCCCAAGAGTTAAGCTCTTTATTCATAGAAGATACAAGATCATCAAACAAAAAAGTTTTCTTCCTACCATTATAAAGGGGAACCACTAAATACTTAATTGGTAAGGAACCTTGCAAAAGACCAATAGTATTCTTAATAGAAAGAATGTGATTATGAGATTCTTTGTTTAAAACTATATTGCAAAGTTTTCTTTTATTGACATAAAGACCACTAGATTTTTCAAAAGTATTTAAAAACCACATGAGTTTATTAACCTGGTTTAAAGAACCATTGGAAAAAATAATAATATCATTGAAAATGCATAAATGATAAATAAAAAAATCACCCAAAGTCCTATATTTAATACTAGGATAATTTTCATAAAGAATAATAATGTATCTAGATAAATACTAATGGAAATTATAAAAAGTCTGAGAGAGATCAGATCACCTTGTCTTAAACCATGCGAGGATTTCAAACCTTAGCTTTTTCCATTAACAATGATAGAAAAAAGGAGCCTTCGATGCACTGTTTAATGAGCTTAATGAAGACTCAGTTAAAAAACATAAAGAAATTGCAAAATTTGTAGAGAATCACAATTAATGTTGATGCATAATGCTTTTTTATATCCAATTTAAAAACAATTTTACCCTTCCGCACCCCCCCCTCCCCCACACCCCCCCTCTCTCCCACCCCACCCGCGCGCACCCTGACATCCTAATCATGGCGGATCACTTGAGCAAGTAAAACGTTGTCCAAAATAGACCTACCCTAAAAAAAGCAAGTTTAATTAAGAGCAATTATTCGAGGAAGTAAAGGTGAAATACAATTCATAAAGACTTTAGAGATAAGTTTACTAAGAAAGGTACATAGCCTAAAATCATTCAAATTACAAAGCGCAATATTTTTAGGAATATGGATAGTAGAGGTGGGACAAAAAAGCTTAGGCATATTATTATATGAAAATAAATCCCAAACAACATTAAATTGATTATGACTAAAAATATCCCAAGCATTCAAAATAACTTAATATTATAACCATCTAACCTAGTCAGAGAATCAGAGTTCATAGCAAAAATAATTTCCTTAATTTCATCCAAAGAAGGGGGATTAGAACGAACCATATTGTCCTCCCAGTTAATAAGGTTAGGGAGAATATTAGAATTATCAATAGGTGAGGGAGAGAAACTTTTATTTAAAATATTTTTAATGAAATCCACCCTAGCATTAGAAATTTCCCCTTATCCACAATATAAGATCCATCACCATGAACGATTTTATGGATAGAATTCTTAACTCAATTTCTCTTAATGTGAGCATGAAAATATTTAGTGTTATTGTCACCTTCAATAATATTCTTAGAAGCCACCTTTTGTTACCAAAAAAAATTCCTCTTGAGCTTGAAAGTTAAAACGATAGTTTTTAGCGTGTTGGAGAAGGCTAATTCTCAACTGAAGGATTGTGTTGATAATTTGATTCCAAAGATTTTTTTTTTTTTTTTTGAAAACCAATGCAGCTAAATGCATTAAAATAAAAGAAAAAAACAATAAACAGCTCAAGATAAACCAAAGCATCACACTCCTCCTCAACATACAAGAAGAAGAGGAAATAAGTCCCATGAAGATCTTCCACGAAAAAGATTTTCTAACGACAAGTTAGCACAAATGTTAGCTAATTTGTTACGAATCCTACTAGAAAAAGAGAAAACAATTTGCTTAAAATCAAGTAAAAAAGCCAAACTTTCTTCAATAACTTTGCGAACCTTCCAACCTTTGACTGAATTTTGTAGCTTCTTCATGATATTTATGTTGTCACCTTCAATGATAACTCCTTGTGCTTCAAACATCCAATCCTTCACCACATTTTTAAGAAACAAAATAGCACATAGCTCAGTTTGAGCAGCATCCCAATGTTGAAGTTGATTTCCAAAAGCTAGCAAAAAACATCCTTTGTCGTCTCTAGCAACTCCTCCAATTCCAGCCATTTTATTCTTCGTAAGAGCTGCATCTACATTAATTTTAATCCACCCGGGAGGAGGAGGATGCCAATGATAAGACAGCAAATGCTAGTTAGCATCCCAATAGTCCAGTTGGAAATTTAAAAAATTGCTTTTTACAGCATAAGAGATAGCATTGGCTGTGATCGAATTATCAGAATCCTCCTTGTCACCGTGAACAAATCTACACCTACTCTTCCATACCAACCATGTAACATTACAGAACATGTTTGCAGCGAGACTTTTCCTCCCAACCATCCTCCACAGTCCTTTCAAACAATCATCAAAGGATTCAAAAATTGGAATCTGAAATACCCAGTTATTCAACAAAGAAGCCACATTCCAGAATTTAAAGCATTTCCCTCCAATATGGTCATTATCCTCTACAGCTTCACAGCCCCTCGGGCATCCAGAAAAAGAGCAAAGCCTTCTATTTATAAGAAATGAATTTGATGGAATTCATTATTGTACAATCTCCACCAAAAAAGTTCGATCTTTGGATTCAATTTAAACTTCTTCATCCAATTCCAATTAGCAACTCTATCTCCATGATCCACAGCTGCTGCCAATGTTAAAGCTGTAATGGATCTCCCAGAAAACTTACTAATAAGTTCCTATTGATCAGACGTCCTATCTTCCACAATAGGAGTGCTAAGGATGAGTTCTATGAGCTGCTCTCCAAACACCTCTAACAGTTTATCCAACTTCCATTGACCATCTACAATAAAGGAGTTGAGATTGAATTCTTTATAATCTTGAATAGTAACATAAGTTGGCCCTTTAGCAATGCATTTGTCCAAGATCCAAGTATCATACTACCAATTTATCGATTTTCCATTAGAAACACTCCATCTCACCACTCTCCGAAGATGTTTAGCCCCCATAGTAATTATCCTCCAAGTAGGAGAGCAACCAGTCTTTACCAAAGAAGACCACACATCATCCCCATATTTAGCTCTCAGAACCTGGTTCAACAAAGAATCTTGTTTAATGATGAAGTTGCAAGCAAACGTTGCTCATAGTGGACCAACTTTATCAACAGCCGAGTACAGACCACGACCACCTTCATTTTTTGATTTACATAATAAATCCCATGATACATAATGAATACCAGAATTTCCATTACCCTTACTCCAAATAAACCCCCTACACATCTTATCAAATTCCTTTAAAATGCTCAGAGGAACAAGAGATAGAGAAGATAAAAACAAAGGTAAAGATAAGAAGGCTGAATTAACCAGTACCAATCTACCTTCTAAAGAAATGCCTCTCATTCCCCAAGTATTTAACTTGCTAGCAGCTGAATCCAATAAACTCTAGAAATATGAAGTTTTCATCCTTCTTAAAGCCATTTTCACTCCTAGATAACTTATCTCTTTAACCCGCTTAAACTTCAGAATTTTAACAACCACCTTCTTAATTCTTTTCCTTGTATGATTGGCAAAGATAATCATGGATTTTGATTCGTTCACTCTCTGTCCCATCCACTCACAGTAATTAGAGATAATCTGCTTCAAATCCTTCACCTCCTTAAACTTGGCCTCAGAGAACAATAAAACGTCATCAACATAAAATAAGTGGGACACCTTAGGAGCTAGCCGAGAAATAGAAACTCCCTTACCACTCCTTTCATTTAAAGCATCAGAAAAAATCTGAGAACATAAAATGAATAAAAATGGGGATAAATGGAATCCTTGCCTAAATCCACATTTCCCTTCAATCCAACCAGTCTTCCTCCCATTAATCAAAATGCAATAATTAGGATCAAGAACACATTGCAACAAAAGCTCGATAAATTTGACAGGAAAATGGAAATGAAAGAGAACTTGCCTCAGGGTCAACCATCCCATGCTATCATATACCTGCTCCATGTCTAGTTTAATTGCTAGCAACCCATCTTTAGATTTGTAACATTTGAACCTGTTGAATACTTCTTGAGCCAAAATCACATGATCAGACAATGAATGGCCTCTAACAAACGCTGCTTGATCCACAAAAACAATATTATGAATTACCTTTTCAAACCTATTTGTGAGCATTTTAGCAATTATTTTATAGATAGTCATACAAAGACTAATAGGCCGGAAGTTTGTCTGATCTTAAGGACTCTTGATCTTTGGAATTAAGACAATTAAAGTCTCTTTCCATGATTTATCCATCACGCCCACAGTGAAGAAGTGAACAGCTGCATTCCACACATCATCCTTGATCACATTCCAAAAGTCTTTGATGAATGAGAAGGTCACCCCGTCTAGCCCCGGTGAAATATTCCTCTCATACTTCTCCACAACCAGCTATAATTCTTCCACGGTAAACTCAGCATCAAGCATATTTTGGTCAACATTACTTATGATAGCAGATGGATTCGGCCACCCATCCAATGAACACTTCCTTTGTTGCCATTTCAATTTGACAAAATCTGAGAAAGTTTTTTGAATCACTCCCTCATCCTCCGAAACCACACCTTCCACCATTCTTATATGATGGATCCAGTTATTACTTCTACGTGCATTTGCAAAATAATGAAAAAAGGTTGAGTTACAATCACCTTCTTCCATCCACCTTACTTTTTCCCTATGCTTCCACCATGTGTTAAGCCTAGCCAAGGTGATGTTCAGCTCATTGATTTTATATCTTAACAACTGCAGTCTATGAAAGGAAATCCCACCTTCCGCTTATTCTGTCTGAATTTCTAGAATTTCAGCTTTCAAACAATCTCTCAGCTGAGATAAGTTCCCGTGCTTCTTTTACTCCAAAAAAAGAGAGCCATTAAAGCTCTCTTACACTTCAAATTAAGAATAGAAGCCGGGTCACCTGTACACTTCTCAGCCCAAATTTTTCTAACTAATGCAGCCGCACCATGATAAGAAGCCCAAACCTCTTCATAATGAATGTCCCTCTTCACAAATTCCATTGGTTTGAAGATATCCAACATGATAGGAAAATGGTCCGAAGCAATGTGAGGAAGGTGTTTAACAAGAGCTAAATGAATACTATTTAAAGACGAGGAGTTAATCAGACACCTGTCTAACTTCTCAAATATACGATTATTACCGGATTTATTACTACACCAAGTGTACCTTGGTCCCATAGATCTTACCTCATGAAGATCGTTGTTGATCAAGAAACTTTGAAAATCCTTAGAACCTTGAGTCAAGATGAATTTCTTCCCACCTCTTTTCTCCTCCTGAGAAAGAACACAGTTCAAATCATCCCCAATCACCATCAGAAGATCATCTGAACAAAACCAACCTAGACTTTCCCAAAGCAACTTTCGATCTTGTACATAAATACTACCAAACACCGAAGCCACTTTCCAACAACTTTTGCCGAAAACATTCAAATTACCCACCACCATTTGGGAAGAAGTCTCAATAACTGAAAAGTCAGCTAAATCCTTCCTCCATAACACCAGCAAACCTCCTGAAATACCAACCGCATGGACCATAAAAAAACTCCACTTATCCCCCAAAAGCTTCAAAATTTGATTACTATATGTGGAATCAATCTTCGTTTCAAACAACCCAACAAAGAACACCCTATGATCCTTGATCACCTCCTTAAGATATAGAGCAGCCTCCACTTTCTTTGCTCCTCTACAATTCCAAAAGAGTAAAGCAATCATTGTTTAAAGATAGGGGAAGGGCCCCCAACCTTTTTCAATTTCCCACTTTCCCCTTTCCTATTATGAGGAATTATATTACCTGAACCAAGGGATTTCAATTCTTTGATTAGTTTAGTTTTCTTTTGAAATGAGTGGCTCCCAGCCAAGTTTGAATTATTCATATACTGCCCCTTATCCATCTTCAACATGATCCCTGAATGCCGCTTCACACTCCTATCCTCCACACATAAGCTTTCGCCTTCAGGTGAACGAATTAATTCACTTTCCTCAAAACCTCCTCCAGCATCAACATCTGAGCCCATTATATTCCCTTCCTCCTCCAAATTGGATAAAGAAGAAAAATGATTTTGAATCTCAATTGAAGAATTCACATCCGTTACAACATTAAGATTGGTTTCTGTAATAACTAGCACTTTAGCAACCTCCATCTCCACCTGCTTATTAACCGGACTAATAACCTTCACATTATTCAACTTCTTCTGGTTAGAAATGCTATGTTTAGGGATATAAATTTTCTTCATCTGAACCGATAACTTTCTAGTGAAAAATTTCCTGTTGCCATTGATTTTGTTTCCTTTCTTCTTTCCAAGCTTAATAACAGTCCAGGAACCATCTTCTGCCTTATCTTTCTCAGCAAGAGAGTAAGCTCCCTCCAAAGGAGGATCCCATCCACCATTCACCATAGCAATTGGGTTATTATAAGAGCAAGATCCCAACCTTTCCTTTACCTCCACACACGCATTTCCAACATGCCCAGCTTTGCCACATTCATTACAGATTTTAGAAATTCCTTCATATTCTACCTTCTGAAAGAACTTCCCTGACAAACCTTCCACCCACACACCTTGAGGCAGTTTCAAGTCCAGAGGAATGCGCACACAAACTCGAGCAAACTCTCTCCTGCTCCACTGAAACAAGTCCCCTCCAGAAGATAAGGTTTGCCTACAAGAGAAGCAATCCTGCAAATGTTGACCTCATCCCAACATTGTAGGGGAAGGTTAGGCAGCCTAATCAACACTGGAGAAGAGATTCCCTTAGGAGAAGTGGGATTGAAATTAACTGACCATCTATCCAAGCCGACCACTTGGCCTCTAACCCACCAAGGTCCACCTGAAAGTACATTCTCTACCGCTGTAGCATCTTCAAAAGAACATAGGATCCATCCAAGCCAATTATGTGGAATTTCCCAAACTTATCCCATTGTCTTCTTAAATCAGTACTAACAACATGAAAGGGGATATTATCACCAAAAGTCTTAACTACTACAGCCTTTTCCAGTCTTTTGGCATTTTCCACTTCTTTCTCTGCTTGTAGGAACACCACTTTCCCATCATCAGATAAAAAAGAATCCAGCTCCAGATTCTCCACCTTCACATATGGTTTCTTCACCCAAGCCGATTGAATCTGCTCTTTTCTTTCCTTGCACTTTTCTGAATTAGAATCGTTCAGAATAGATTTGAGACCTTCTTCTGGAATAATATTATTCCTATTATGTGGAAAAACCTCAATCACATTACTTGCACCGCGAGAATTGAGAATCTCCATATCAGTCCTATTAACATCTCTCTCAACCGGAGAAGAAGACAGAGATTTAGAATGAAAACCGAAGTTAGAAGAAATCCTCAAACCTCCTGAGGATGAGGCATCAAAATTCCGTTCTCCAACATATTTAACACCTCCATTTTGAATCGGCGAGACCTCCAAAAACCTTGGACCATCCTCCTTGACCACATCCTTACCTTTACCAGGCACCTGAATTGGTAATTCCTTTCTACCCAACAAACCTCCTTCATTGATGATCAACGGCTTTTCTTTGAAAATTTTGGAATTCTGATTGAATCCATCCAGGACTTTCGATCCCCCATTGAAAACTTCTGAGGAATCAAGAACCGGCGCAGTCAAGCCTTTCCTATATTTCTTCCAAGCTTTCGCAGGAAGGAGACGTCGCTGCTCCATACACGTCCCTCCCAGTCCCCGGAGATCTGGCAGAACACCGGGCACCACTAGCCACAAAACTCTTGGTATTAATTAGCTTATAGATTTTAAAGGCCAAACCCTTTTTACATCAAGCACCAAAATGGCATATTAGTTCTAAACATAAAAAAAATGTATATAAATATATGCTATAAGTAAGAGTAATTTGAACACAAAAAATGTATTTTATTACACAAAAGGGTATAAGGTCAGTGTTGTGGCATTAACTCACACCTTTTGGATCAGTGAGTCTAATGATCTCTCCAATGTGCTTAGTTTCAGAACTTCCCTTAGAGTTGCTCCTTTGCTATTTGAAACATCATTATAATTCTCTTTTCCATCCCTATTAAATCACCATAAGTTATAAATTTTAATTCACCATTTTTAACGATATCTCTTTGTCTTGCTTCTCCACTTCATGGTGCACGATTTTTGTTCATTAACATTAAGGACACATTCACCGAATCATTGAACAATCGGATCCAAATTTATCTTTGGTTGACCCTACTGACGATATTAGTTATGATGACAAAATGGTAGAAAAGAGAAATTGTGAGTAAGGTGAAGAGGGATCTTGGATTCTTTCTCTTTTTATAAAGAGTAAATTATCTTGAACAAAAAAAAATTCTTCCAACTATATATTTATATTATTTGGATGTATATAAGAGAATCTTAACCAAAGGACTAATCTAGAAAATATATGATTTGACAGAAATAAGCTTATGGAAAAAGATCTAGTAGCTTCATGCAACATGGTCTTTGGACAACTCTGACATGTCGTAAAGAGAGTGGCTCTGCCGAGTAGATCTGACTGATTACCATAATGCTAGAGAACATAACCTAGGGGGTTGGCAAGATTAGCAAAGCTATTATTATTAGGTAGATGTGCGTCTCCAACATATTGAGTGTGTTCCTCCATCTAAGGTTAGTGTCTTAATTGGGAATCCTCTTGTAGGGAGTGGCCCACCTGCACCACCTCCTTCCAAGCCAAAGGTGAATCATCTATTTGGTAGGGTTATTGTGCTCTGAGTAAGTTATTGAATACATGGCCAAATATAATGCATCCTGTTTGTTAGATAGAAACTCTCGTTAGCTAGAGAGAGAAACTCAGGTTTTTTTAAATTTTCCTTCCTCCTCCATTTTGGCGAACTTTTTGCTTATGACTGAATCAGCGGCATCATCTTCAGAACATTGATGGACTCCTTTCGGTTGTCCTAGTGGTGCATCCTAATCTCCTATTGGATCAGATGATCAAAAAAGAATTGTTAAGGCAATTCTGCTGGTTATTAGAGAACCTCTTTCACAACCGGTTAAGAAAGTATCCCCTATTATCGGCAAAGGCAAGGGTATTGATGTTGGGTTGTTGGCTAACTCTCCTCAACCCCTGCCAATTTTTATTTATCTGGCATTCCAAATGATTTCGAAGCATCCTCTTCTTATGGTTTGAAGCTCTTTGTTAATAGAGCCTGCAACGTCAAGGCGACTCCACTAAAGAAAAATGATGTTTTGAACAAACCTTTTGGTGTTTGTTCTAATGCATAAGGAAAGAAAAGTAATGGGAATTCTTATGTTGAAGCCCTCATGGACAAGGATGTTCAACCTTCTTTAGACAATCCTTGGGCGAAGCATCCAAATATTAAAATCATTTTTTCAAGAGAAGAATCAATCCTTTCTGAAGATGGTGTAGCTATCAAATTGTATAAGCCTGGAGTTAAAGCAAATTTAGAAAAGCTTCAATATTCCGTAGTGGTTAAAGTATTTGGGAATGATGTTCCTATCTATTTGATTGCTGATGATTTGCGTAGATAGTGGCCTCATTTTGGTAAATTTCACCTAACTTATCTTGGGTTAGGTTTGGTTTTGTGCTCGTTCACCTCTCTTGAATCAGTTGAAAATGTGTTAGCTGGAGGGCCTTGGTATGTGAAGGGTTCATATTGTGGGTATTCATAAGTGGTCTTCACAATTTTTTCCAAATTCCATAAAGGGACTAACCTCTCCTTTTTGGGTTATAATGCCACACCTTTCATTGTTGTGTTGGTATGAAGTAAATGTGACAAGAATTGCTTCTATGTTAGGAACTCCTTTGTGGATTGAAGGAAATATTTTCCAATGGGGGAGAAGGGAGTTTGCTAGGGTGTGTGTACGCATGGCTCTAGATAAATAATTTCCTATGGGTGTTTGGGTTGAGGGTTCGAAAGGTCATTTTTTTCAAAAAAGTTGAATATGAGAAAATTTCCACATTTCATTTTAAATGTGGGAAGATTGGTCATCTTATCAATGAACTCAATTTGAAGGAGGGTGTTCCTGAAGTTGAGGGTGCTTGCATCTCTGTTGAAGATGCTATTGGTGTGAATGTAGCGTTGCCAGATGCTGTGAATAAGGGGCCTTCTTATGGTCCTTGGGTGCATGTCAATAATAGGAGAAGTAGGAGATTCAAACCTGTTGTTAACAGATTTAACCAGTCAAAGTTTGATCCAAAGCTTAATCTTGTGAAAAAGGGTCCTATGCATGTTAAAAAGCTCTTGATGACCTTCCTAAAGATCAGGATCCAATTGATAATGGCAATGAAAATTTGGAGATTTCTGAAGAGACTCATTCATATATTTATGTGTTAGTTCAAGAAGGAAATAATGTTGCTGCTCTTGTCGATTTAGTGGGTGCTGCTGAGATTTCAATGTTTGATGACCTTCCAGATGAATTAAGAAGTATTTCCTTGTAGAAAAAATTTTATGATGTTGCGGCTGGTCAGGTTCTTTCTGATTTTAATACAAATATTCTTAATGTTGTTAACAAGTTAAAAATATTGGAATCAAGTTGTGATGATGAGGAGCTTAAGGAAGATTCAACTTGTACCAAGGTGCTGGTTGATGAAATAGAAGAGGGGGAACTTGTTGATGACAGGTGAAAGACTTCTATTTTGGCTAGGAGGAGAATTGCTGATAATTCTGGTGGGGAGAAATTTAAGCTTCAAGAAGAGCTTAGATTATTGGGAAAGCGAATATTCTTCAACATATTAGGAAAGGTGATGTGTCTTTTAGAGGTTGGAAAGGGAGTATTCCCAATTCTTATCTTTAATGTCTTTCATAGCCTTTTGGAATTGTAGGGGTGCTAGGAAGAGTGAAGCCTCCCAGTACTTGAAGGAGTTTGTGAAAGAACATTTTTTTTTTTGGTTGGGCTTGTGCAAACTAAGATTTCTTCTATATATAGATTTGAGTGCAACAAATTAATTGGTCGCAATTAGGACTTCTTTCTTTTTCCTGCTAAATGTTTATCTAGAGGAATTATGATTTGTTGGAGGACTGACATGGCTTCTTTTTCTATTTTAGAAGCTTCTTTTCAAGCTGTTGTTAGGGAGTTGAGTATTGTCAATAGAGGTGTGTGGCTTATTTCTTCGATTTATGGTAGTAGAGATTCCTATAAAAGAAGAGTCTAGTGGAGTAAACTTGAAGGGCTTTCAAGTTGTAAGAATCCTCTCATTATGGGATGGGACTTCAATGTATCTTGTCCCAATAAGAGAAAAGACAGGTTGGGGGGGTGTGGGTGGTTGGAATTTGTTCTCTCTCAAAGAGCTCAAGATATGAGTATATTTAAGAACTATTGTGATTTTCATGGCTTTGGAGTGATTGGTCCCAAATTTACTTTGTGTAATAATAAGAGAGGTGGAGCTGGTATCCTGGAAAGGTTGGATAGGTGTCTTTTGAATACAGCTGCTTTAGAGGCTCTCCAAACGGCAGCTATTCGGCACCTTGCTAGAATAGCTTCAAATCATTTTCCCATTTTGATTAAGTTGTTCTCTTCAAGTTTTTGGAAAAGAAGGTTTGAAGAGGTTTGAAGAGGTTTGGACTTCATTTCTTTCTTCTATAGCTATTATGTCTAAGTCTTGGGAGAAGAAAGTTCAAGGAGATGTTGTTAATTCTCTTAAACTAAAATTCAAAAGAGCTATGAGGGCTTTATTTTTCTGGAGCAAATCCAAACAACAAATCTTTTTAATTTGAAGGATGGCCAAAAGAAAGAAATTTTTGAGTTGCAAGTAGAAGAAGCTGAAGGTGGCAGGCTGACTTATGACAAGCTGTTGTTACTGAAAGCTAAGGTGCACAAGCTTAATTCTACAATTGTTCATCTTAATACCTAGTGGAGGAAAAGAGCCAAAGTGAAGTGGATAGCTGATGGGGACTCCAACTCTAAGTTTTTCATGCGTTTGCTACAGGTAAGCGTAATGGTAACTAGATTAATCAGATAAAAGATAGAAAAGGGTTATGGCTTGAAGATCAGAATCTAGTTGAAGGAGTTTTCTATGATTTCTTTAAAGGCAAATGGAACGAAAGGAAATTCAATTTGAAGGGGTGGCCATCTCCTACTCATGTGCTGGATGATGTTGATAGAGAAATCTTGCTAGCTTAATTTAAAAAGGAGGATCTGGAAAGAGTCGTTGTTCAATTGGAAGCTAACATATCTCCAGGTATCGATGGTTTTTTTTACTCTTTCATTAAAACTTATTGGTCTATCATTAAATAAGACATGCGGAAGGAAGTTAATTATTTTCTTATGTCTGGTACCATGTGTTCTAAATGGAAAGAAACTTTAGTGGTTCTTATCCCAAAAGTTCAAAATACCTTGACTCCTTCCAATTATAGACCTATTAGCCTCTGCTTGTTGATTTACAAGATTGTGGCTAGGATGTTATTGAATAGAATGAACTGTTTCATTCCTAAGATTATTTCTGAAGAACATGCAGATTATGTAAAAGGTCATCTAAATCCGACCATGTTTTAGTTGCTTAAGAGTTATTTAACAAGTTCATATTTTCTAAGTCGGAGAGACGCCTGGTGGCAATCAAAATTGACATGAAACAAGATTATGATAGAATGGGTTGGTCTACTCTTAAGCAAGTTTTAAAAAATGTGGGTTTTCAAGACAAATTTTTTCGTTTCCTTCTTCAGTGTGTTACTAACCCGAAATTTTCTATTTTGATTAATGCCAACAATTCGAATTGGAATGAGGCTAGGAGCAGATTTAGACAAGGATGTCCATTATCTCCTTATCTATTTATATTATGCTCCCAAATACTTTCTGATGCATTTGCTCAAAGAGGGATAGATATCAGTATTAAAGTGGCTCCAAATCCAAAAAAAAATCCCATTTATTATATACAGATGAAATCATTATCTTTTATGAGGCCTAATATATATGTGTGAAGAAAGTAAGCAAGATCCTGAAAGACTATAGAAAATGGTCTGGTCAGAAGGTGAATTTTTAGAAATCCTCTATTCTCTTCTGTAAATTAATAAAAAAATCAAGAAGAATTACTATTTCTAGAATCTTGGGGTTCAAATTTGTGAAAGATATGGTGTATCATGGTATCAAGATTTCAATAAGAAGATTGACTGTTTAAGATTTCAAATTTTGTTGGGGAAAGCTATTAGTAAATTGAATGTTTTGGGTAACCAGTTTATTTCTCTTGCAGGAAAGTTGCTTCTTATTAAATCAGTTTTCCTTGGAAGAAGTCTCAATAACTGAAAAGTCAGCTAAATCATTCCTCCATAACACCAGTAAACCTCCTGAAAGACCAACCGCAGGGACCATAAAAAAACTCCACTTATCCCCCAAAAGCTTCAAAATTTGATTACTATCTATGGAGTCAATCTTCATTTCCAACAACCCAACAAAGAACACCCTGTGATCCTTGATCACCTCCTTAAGATATAGAGTAGCCTCCACTTTCTTGGCTCCTCTACAATTCCAAAAGAGTAAAGCAGTCAATATTTAAACATAGGGGAAGGGCCCCAACCTTTTTCAATTTTCCACTTTCCCCTTTCCTACTATGAGGAATTATATTACCTGAACCAAGGGATTTCATTCTTTGATTAGTTTAGCTTTCTTTTCAAACGAGTGGCTCCCAGCCAAGTTTGAATTATTCATAGTCTTCCCCTTATCCGTCTTCAACATGATCCCTGAATGCTTCTTCACACTCCTATCCTCCACACATAAGCTTTCTCCTTCAGGTGAACGAATTAATTCACCTTCCTAAAAACCTCCTCCAGCATCAACATCTGAGCCCACAATATTCCCTTCCTCCTCCAAATTGGATAAAGAAGCAAAATGATTTTGAATCTAAATTGAAGAATCCACATCCGTTACAACCTTAAGATCGGTTTATGTAATAACTAGCACTTTAGCAACCTCCATCTCCAACACTTTATTAACCTCCTTCACTGGCAGCTGAGAATCTTTTATAGCCTCCTCCGGCTTATTAACCAGACTAATAACCTTCACATTATTCAATTTCTTCTGGTTAGAAATGCTATGTTTAGGGATATACATTTTCTTCATCTGAACCAAAAACTTTCTAGAGAAAAATTTCCTATTGCCTTTGATTTTTTTTCCTTTCTTCTTTCCATGCTTAACAACAGTCCAGGAACCATCTTCTGCCTTACCTTTCTCAGCAAGAGAGTAAGCTCCATACAAAGGAGGATCCCGTCCACCATTCACCATATCAATTGGGTTATTAGAAGAGTTAGATCCCAACTTTTCCTTTACCTCCACACACTCATTTCCAACATGCTCAGCTTTGCCACATTCACTATAGATTTTAGAAATTCCTTCATATTCTACCTTATGAAATAACTTCCCTGACAAACCTTCCACCCACACACCTTGAGGCAGTTCAAGTCCAGAGGAATGCGCACACAAACTCGAGCAAACTCTCTCCTGCTCCACTGAAACAAGTTGCCATCCAGGCACCTGAATTGGTAATTCCTTTCTACCCAACAAACCTCCTTCATTAATGATCAAGGTCTTTCGATCCCCCATTGAAAACTTCTGAGGAATCAAGAACTGGCACAGTCAATCCTTTCCTATAATTCTTCCAAGCTTCCGTAGGAAGGAGACGTCGCTGCTCCATACATGTCGCTCCCAGTCGTCGAAAATCCGGTAGAACACCGGGCACAACCAGCCACAAAACGCAAGAACCGCCGAAATGAAATTTGAAATCTTAAACTTTTTTCTCACTAACATTCTCTCACTAATCGTTATTAGAAATGATTAGGTAAAACTTTTTAAAAGGCATTATGATTCCACCAATAAATTTTATATTTTAACCTTTTGAGCTTTAGCCACAATCTATTTATACCAAAAATAGAATTATTAGTGTGAAGAGATGCTTACCAATTATCATGAACCATACTGAGAAAAAAAGGTTCAATAAGTAAATTATTTTAAAATCTAAAGTGAGAAGCATAATTATCATTTCTCAACATAATGGTAATAAGCATGGGAGAGTGATCAGATAACATTCCACTCAGGTGGTCAACATGGTTAGAATTAAATGTCTTAGTCCAATTATCATTATTAAGCACATGATCTAACTGCTCTCACAGTTTACCATGATTTCAACTAAAGTTGCTTCTAGGAAAACCAATATAACCAAGGTTACTATCAAAGATCATGTTATTAAAATCTTCCATATACTGTTAAATTGGGTTGGAAACCCCAAACCTTTCTAAAGCTTTGGAGAAATAAGCAACCTAGTTAAATTAACAACATTTTGAAAGGAATTAAGATGCTCCCAAAAATTCTTTCTAATAATACGAGATGAGTCCACATAAAGAAAAGAAGCACTGTAGGTAAGATGCATAAAACTAATACTACAGTGAATTACTTGATTAAAATCTCTAATAATATCAATACGTATGGGGTCCTTCCAAAGAACCCAAATTTTGTTAGATGCATTAGCCACAATTAGATTAAAACCTAAAAAGCGAGTAGTAGTATCCAACTTGACCAAAGAAATAAATGGCTCAAGTAAAATAAATATAGAAACGTGATGAATACGACATAAATTTTTAACTCTAATTCTAGTATACGAGCAACCAATACCACTTACATTCCAAATAATAGACTTAATCATTAGAATGCAATTAGGAAGTTTAAGATTGGGATCTTCTAGGAGACTTAATCATAATATTTTTATTTTTCTTATTTATTTTAGAATAAATTTGAAAATAGTCAGTGTCCTCACCTTTCTTACCTTTCGAGCCATCATGAACATGATCATGATCAATGATAATTGTATTATTTTGAGAGAAAGTTTGATATTCCTTACACCCTTTTCCAAATTTAATGGCATGAGTAGTAGTACATTCTCTATTTCCATCCTGGACAAGTTCTACTTCTTCTAAGTTGTGCTCATCAATATCCTGTTCATTTGATATAGAATTAGTAATATCACGATTATTGCATTCATTAGTATCCAAACACGAATGAAATTCAGTGGATTTCTTATTGTTAGAGCATGGTAGTTGTGAAGAAGTTAAGTTGATCTTATGCTCAATAACCATAACTGCAGGTAGATTATCCAGATTGGTCAGCACATTACATCCATTGTGTTGGTTAATTAAAGTTGTTAGGTTTGGCTCATCCTCATCCATATAGACAACCCTATCATCCACACTACCATTATCTATATTATTTCCAAGATTTAAGTTATCCCGTTTGATTTCATCCTCGGTGGGTGGTATAGATGAGTCACCTTTCCCATTAGTTTCTATAGTTGAATCCTTTTGCCTACAACGATTCTGATACAAAATAAAACATTCCATATTACTATGACCAAGAATTCAAAATGATTACAAAAAATAGAAAACTATTCAAATTCCATTTTTTAAAAATAACTACATAGCTCAGGCCCAAGCCAATCTTCTATGGGATGCTTCTTGGAGATATCCATTTCAACCAAAATACAAGCAACAGATGGTCTAGAAATTGAAGCAGTGGCTTGGTCAGTTTGAAGAGGTTGAACATAAATTGACCCTAAAGAAAATAAAATATTGGTATTAAAAAGATGAAATCTCAAGTTCGGGAAGGACACACCACAGGTGCAAAAAGCAATTCTTCCTTCACATTAATTGAAGGCATCCATTTCAACAAACACATTTGGCAAGCTTGAATGTATCAAGATTTACAATAGAATAATCGACTATATTCAAAATAATTAGTAAATTGTATGTCTATATGCCGTTTATCCAAGATGCCAATGGAGAAACTTCCAGTCAACTTTAAGTTTAAAATAAAATTGGGAATGATGTCTAAGTTTGTATGACAAAGCATAAATTTTCCTACTAAGGTAAACTCAAATGTTAAAAGCATGTTTAGAAATCACGGATTCATCAAACATTAAAGCCATAACCCCATTAAAGGATGTATGAGTTAGGTCCAATTTAGAGGAAGAAATAGAAGAGTTACCAGCAACCACATCTTTAAAGGATCTAATATTAACATTTCTACTACCACCATTAATCACAACATTTTTGAGGGATCTACTCGATTACCAGCCTTCCAAGGGTTTGATGGTCATGATGTTTCCATCATACAAAAACGGAACTGGAAGTACAAATGAAAATTGAAGATTAAAAAAGCGTAAATGTAAAATGAAAAATTAAAAGAGAAAATAAAAATACACAGAGAATCCTCTACGAAGCGAAGAGGATGAAATCCATAACGGGTGCCCTAAATCGTCCAAAAATTGTAAGAGCAGAGAGAGAGCAGTCATTAGGAAGAGATCAACATTTAATGACCTCCCTAATATGAATCATGGCATTCTCCTATTAGAGGTTCTATTTCGTCTTCAAGTACACATCTCCTATTGATTTAATCATTATACTTTCTAAGAAAATATGGCTCATCGAAAAAGAATTTTTTTGCATCATACATAAATTTTCATTTTTTGAGTAGAAGGTAAAAGGAGTCATACCACTAGCATTAAAATTCATAATATCAGCATACCAAGGCAATCTACTTACATTAAAATCAAATAATTATTCAACCAATAATAACTAATTAATGACAATTTTATGAGACAGACATTCTTTAAAGGTAATTCTTGAAAGACGATCAAAAATCTGGTTCTGTGTTCTTTTTTTGTCTAAGCTATAATTCTTTCAATAAATGTATCCACCTCAAGAAACTTGGTTTGATATATATTTTTTTAAAAGAAATCTGATTGTAAAATAAATTCTAGAAATAATAACCTTTATGCAAATTAGATACAACCATAATTTATCAATGGTACAAATAATTGTTAGTAGTTCTTTTTTCATAATGATTTAATTACATTGGGTAGCATTTAAAGTTCTACTAGCATAAAAATAACATAAAACTTCTATCTTTCATTTGACCAGGAACTAGCGTTACTTATTAATTTAAAATGTGAATACCAATACTGTGCAACTAAAATAGGTTCAGTAATTAAATTCTATTTTAAATTGTTAAAGGAATCATGGCATGCACAATAAAAAACAAATTTAACATACTTTTCTTATAAATGACAAAATAGTTTAGCAATTTTTGAAAAGGCCTTCATAAATCTCTCATACTACCCAACATGTCCAATTAAACTTCAAATGCCTCTAACTGAAAAATGGAGGGGGAAATGTTTTTATAATTTTTACTTTGGCCTTATATACCTCTAACCCCCTGTTCAAAATCTTATGTCCTAGGAAAATTCATTCAGTCACCAAAAATGGACACTTTTTCCAAAAACTACAATTGTTTGAACACATCTTTCAAACATAGTGGTCAAATGATAAAGACAACTATCAAAAGTAGTGCCAAAATAAAAAAGTCACACATAAAACTTTTAATGTCAGACACCATTAAATAAAAAAAAAATAAACATCATACTTCACTAAAAAGTTATATGAGCATTGCGTAGACCAATGAGCATCCTTCTAAGGACAAATATCCCATAGTGATTGGTGAAGATAATTTAGTTTTTCTCCTCTGGCTTTGTTAGGGATTAATAGATCCCTAAGTCATTTCATAATTTTGTAGGTTACTCCATATCCCCCATCATCTCCTTGTTATTTTTTGCTTAACCACTAGTACTGGGTAGACAAGATATTCATTCCTATGTTGGATACTATATTTAGTGGTACTTTTATTACAAAAGTGACTTCTTCAATCACTAATCAAAACATTAGGCATTATAAATTTAGAAAAATATTTTTCTTAATAATTTGAAGTATCACATAAGCATCAATTTTAAGGTTTGTCACTCCTTCAATCCACTTGTAAAAATATTTATTAGAAATTAAAATATAATAACATACATGGGATTAGATAAATAGA
Source organism: Dendrobium catenatum (assembly GCF_001605985.2). Classification (NCBI taxonomy): domain Eukaryota; kingdom Viridiplantae; phylum Streptophyta; class Magnoliopsida; order Asparagales; family Orchidaceae; genus Dendrobium; species Dendrobium catenatum. The sequence continues at coordinate 6,057,345 of NW_021318832.1, read as the reverse complement.
TCAATGAAATTAATTTCCCAAACATAAAATAATTAAACTATGAAATCATAATAATATAAAGGAATTTCAGTTCTTTTAAAGGTATTGCCTAATCTTTTACATCAATCACACTGTTTAATGTAATGATTACCATCTCTAAATAAAGTTGGACAATTTAAACTTGATTAAAGAGTTTTAGAAATAGTTCTAAATCCTCTAAATGACCTCCATACTGTAAATCATGGCAATCTCTAATTATAGGTTCTATTTCATCTTCAAGTACACAACTCCTAAAGAATATTGGTCATCCCAAAAGAAAATTTGGATTCATACATAAATTTTAATAGTTTTTGTAGATAGTCAGAAGGCATTCTATCAAGTAAAAATATAATATCAGCATACCAAGGCATTCTATCAACAATCAAAGAAATTAATTATTCATTCAAGAAAAATTCATTAATATCAATTTCATGAGATGGATGTTCAATCTAGTTCGTAGTTCCTTTTTTATCTAAGCTTTACACATAAATTTGTAATTGAAGTATCCACCTCACTAATCTTTGTTTGATATACTTTTTTTTTCATATGAAGTTTGATTGTATAATAATTTATATACACAAGAATCTTTGTGCACATTAAATATGGCCAAATTTTTTGAAAAGTATAAAGAATAGCTAGTAGTTTTTTTTAATAGTGATGTAATTACATTGGGTAGAATTTAGAGTTCTACTAGCATAAAAATAACATAAAACTTTTATCTGACTAAGAACAACACCTATAGTATAATCACTAGCATCACTTATTACTTCAAAATGTCAAGACCAATCTTGTGCAACAAAAATAGATTTAGTGACTAACTACTATTTTAAAATTTTAAGGGCATCAAGACATGAAGAATAAAAAACAAATATAATATCCTTTTGTCATAAATGATATAATAGTTTTGGAATTTTGGAAAAGTCCTTCATAAATATCTTACAAGACCCATCATGTCCAATAAAACTCCAAATACCTTTAACTGTAAAGGGAGGTGGTATCTTTTTTAGAAATTTAACTTTGGCCTTATCTACCTCTAAACCCTTCTTAGAAATCTTAGCCCTTAGTAAAATACCTTCAATTACCATAAATTTACACTTTTTCCAACTCAAACTAGATTTATTTATACATATCTTTTAAACACAGTGGTCAAGTGATCATGAGAAGAACCAAAAGTAGTGCAAAAAATAAAAAAGTCATTCATAAAACTTTTAATGACTGACTCTATTAAATAAGAAAAAATAGACATCATACATCACTAAAAAGTTACCTGAGCATTGCATGGACCAATGAGCATCCTTCTAAAGGCAAATATCCCATAGTGACCGGTGAAGACCATTTTATTTTACTCCTCAGGTACTATAGGAATCTAGTTATTTCCTTACTATCCATATTAGAAATAATAGAAATAATGTCTTTCCAAACTACCTAATATTTGGTTAAGAAATGGCGAAGGAAAATTATATTTCATAGTTTATTTGTTCAACTTCTTATAACCTATAAAAATTCTCCAACAAGTGTTTATCCTTATGGGAATGAATTCAATAAATACTATTGTCAATCTACCCTTTTAGGAATACAATGAATGCGACTATCCCAAGTACTGTTAGACTTGGGGTAAATGATGCATCTAACCATTTAAGTCTTTCTTATTTAATAGCTTCTTTCATTTATTGGTTGAATTTTCTTTGAGGGTCAACTTTTTGAAAGTTTGAGGTAGGATGTTAATCAAAGGCGAACTACCCTAGGCACCCAAGAGGGAGTGAATTAGAAGTTTTAAAAATCTTATTATGAATCATAAAATTATGTTTTTTGATATTTTTAATTACATAGAAATAATAATAATTATCATCAAATTTGGAAGCATAATTTTATAATGAGATTTTAATTATGGATGATTGATAGATTAAATCAATATATCTATAACCATATAATTTCTATCATTCAACCACTAGAAAAATTTAAAAATTGAAAATAAAATTATGAAAAATTAAAAACCAAAAAGAACACCTCCGAAATGTTTTAGTGGATAAGTCAAACAATGACCTACGTCCATTCTCCAGAGTCCTCCTTTTTAAGTATTGAACTATGTTGCAACCCAGGAGTCAAGGTCGATCTTTTGATTTTGATGATAAAAAAACTAATTTTTGTGTTAGTAATTTTATTGGTTCTCCTAGCATATCTTAGATATTTTAGTTTGATTGTTTCTCTGTGTACTAACATTTTAAGGAAATCATACTCCAAATCATTGAAGAAATCAAGATAGGGTAGAATAGAATTTAATGTAATAGAGTTTGTTTATCTTTATTTTTATTTCTTAAGTGTGTACTAGTGTGAATTTAATTGGGTAACCATACACACACATAGGAGGAGAGAGAGTTAAAACTTAAATTCTTTAAAACTATTTATATTGTATGTTACTTAATTGAATTGTACAATTTGACTTATTATTCCTCCGAATGCAATTAATCAAATCATGGCTTGGATTATTTGAACTAGTCGTACAATAAGATGTCAGGTTGCACATATGACTAACATATTACAAAATTAGGTTTCTACTAGGCCGTATCAAACAAACACATTTAGTTTTTTCACTATTCATATAGTATAACCTTAAGTCATACACACGACTGATAAATTAAAAAATTAGGTTTGTACTAGATCATACTGAATGAACACATTAAATTTTTGAACTTTTTGTATAGTACGATCTTAAGTCTTACATACATTTGATAGAGTACAAAGTTTGGTTTGCACTAAACTGTATCGAATGCACACATTAAGTTTTTTACCAGTTTATATCATATGATCTTAATTTATATAGACGATTGAGAGAGTGTAGAATTCATTTCGTACTATATCATAATAGAGAAGCTTGTTCATTTTTTAACAGTTTGTTTAGAATGAAGTCAAATCATAAAGACCACTAACAGTATATGAAACTATGCCCATCCTAGTTAGTACCATATGAAGCCCTCAATTTTTAACTATTTGTATTATAGAATTTTCAATCGTACTTTGCGATTGGATGATGACTCACATGAATTTTTTTAGTTTTTTGATGATTTTTCATGTCTTGTCTATATAAAGAGGTATAAAAACTAACATAGAACATTTGTTGTGAATTTCTCTTGAGAGTGGCCTTTTTTTTTTTGAAGGAAATGCAGTAAATTGCATTAAAAAACTAAGGAATACAAACTAAGGACTCAAAACATTGGATTCCTCCTTGAACAAAGACCTAAACAAATGAAGAACCTTATTAACACTAACATCATCCCAAATAAAAGTACTCAAAATGCCATAGTTAGCACATAAATCTGCTTACTTATTGCACCTTTTATCTACACAATTAAAAATAACATGGTTAAACCCGTTTAATAAATGAACATCTTCATACCTTGAGTCTCCTCATTGTTTGGCATTTTGTAAAAACTTCTTAACATTAACATTATCTCCTTCAATTATAATTCCCTTGTACTTAAACATCCAATATTTGGTCATCTCCTTGATTAATTAAGTAGCCAAAAGCTCCAATGTAGATATGTCCCAATGAACATACAATTTTCCAAAAGCTAAGAGGAATCTACCTTTATGATCACGAAACACCCCTCCAATTCCAGCTTTATAAGATGTAAGTAAGGCAGCATCCACATTAATGATTATCCAATCGGGTGGAGGGGTATACCAATGCAAATTTGAAAGACTAGAAGACTGATTAGCATCCCATATACCAGAGATTGTACCAATTCCTTGAGAAAAAATTAAAGCATATCTCATTGCATTAGAACCAATAATTAATGAGATATCTTCCTTCCCATTGTGAATTAACTTGTTCCTTGATTTCCATGTAAAGAACACCACATTACAATACAAATTAATCATAAAGGAACTTTGGTTGGATAGCCAATTATAATAATCTATCAAGGAGTCAAAAACCTGAATTGCAAAACCCCATTTACCGATTTAATGTTTAACTTCCTTCATCTTTACACACCTAACAACAACATGATCACCATCTTCCATATCATTATAGCTCCTCGGGCATTGGTTTTCCTCTTTCAATCTTCTATACTCAAGGAATTTATAATTAGGAAGGCCATTGTTAAAAATTCTCAACCATATAGTCTCCACCTTTGGGTTCAAATTGCCTTTTTTAATCCAGCTCCAAAACTGCTTCGGAGAAATGTGCATAATCGAACTCTCGAACACCATAGAAGATATGGACTTCCCGTTTTTCTGATACAGCAACTCCATCTTATCTTCTTCCATTTTATAGGAAATATTAATTTTATGAATATAAGTTTATAAGATATTTTCCCATAATTTTTCTTATAACTTCCACATTCCATCCTCCATTAGTAATGAAGTTAGAAACTGAAAAATTACTACTATCATGTGAAGTAACTAACGTAGGCCATTTGCAAATTCTATTTTCCAATATCCATGTGTCATTGAATACATTAATATCTTCTCCATTAGCAACATTCCATCTAATTAAAAGCCTTAGTGATTTACCACCATCCATGATGACTTCCAAGCAGTTGACTTTGTCCTCTTCATTCCTATATTTTCCAACAAGTTTCCATATTTCGAATGGAACACTTTGCGCAGCAAAGATTTTTTATCATCCAAGTACCTCCATGTTATTTTGGCTCTCAACGGTCCTACTTTACTCGAACAAGAGTGAAGAGCTCTACCTTCCCATTTCAACAGCAAGCACATGACATTCCAATTGACATAGTCGATCTCATGTCTTCCATTTGATTTGTTCCAAATAATGCTTCTACAAATCTTGTCTACCTCATCATGTACACTCTTAGGCACTAGAGAATTGGTACAATGAAAGATGGTTAATGATTACAAGATTGTTTTAGTTAACAAAATCTTACCCTCCAAGGATATCAATCTTCTTCCCCATATATTTGTCATCCTCAAAGCCTTGTTAACAATAAACTAAAAATCTTCTTTTATTAGCCTTCTCATTGCTATCTTTACTCTAAGATATGACAACTCCTTAGCTATTTTGAACCCCTTAATCCAGGCAATTGACTTCTTCCTTCTTCAACTAACTATTTTTCCAAATACCATACAAGATTTGTTGAACTCGACCAACCACAAAAATTTTCCAGAATTGTTTTTATCTCCTTGACTACCTTCAAGTAGGCTTCCAAGAAGATAATCTCATCATCAGCATATAATAAGTGGGAAATTCTAGGATCATTTGAACACAATCAAACTCCAATGGTGCCTCCTCTTTGTTTAAAAGCACTTGATAACAGCTGAACACAAAGAATAAATAGTTATGGAGACAAGGGACATCCTTGTCGAAAGCCACTTTGACCATCTATCCAATTTGACAAATTGCCATTGATTAAAATAAAGAATTTTGAGTCTTGTACACATTCCAAAATCAGATTAGAAAATTTAAGAGGAAAACCAAAATAATCCAAAGCTTTCACCAAAGTGGGCCACCCCATCGAATCATAGACCTGCTCTATGTCAATTTTGAAAGAAACAAAACCTTTTGAAGAATGATAATGCCTTGGTTTATACAAAACCTCTTGAGTTATCAACACATGTTTTGATAGATATCTTCCTTTTACGAAAGCTCCTTGCTCTTTTGAGATCAATTTAGGGATGATAGAAGACATCCTATTCATAAGAATTTTTGCCACCAATTTATAAATATTATTACATAAGCTTATAGGTCTATACTTTGAAGGGGCTAATGGGTTACTAACTTCTGAAATAAGCACAATAATTGTCTCCTTCCAATATGATTCCATATCTGATGATTCAAAAAAACCATTGATGGCATTCCACAAGTCAAGTTTAATTATCTTCCAATAAGCTTTAAAGAAAGAAAAGGTAATACATTCATTACCTAGAGAGATATTAATTCCATTATGCTTGATAACTTCTTCCATCTATTCTATAGTGAATGTTTTGTTTAATAGTTCTCTATCACCATCATCTAGACAACTCAACGGTCTAGGCTAATCTTCAAGCTTGCATTCTTTATTTTTTAAATTTTTCTTTGAAGTAACAAACCATAACATCCTCTAATTGAAGTTGATCGTCCATAATTTCACCATTTACATTTTTAATTTTTTGCAATGTAATTTTAATTCCTTCTTACCGAGGCAAAAGCTTGAAAGAACTTTGAATTTCAATCTCCCTCCAACATCCACTTCACCTTAGCTATTTGCCTATACCATTTGTCCAACCCAGCTGGTGTGGAGTTGAGTTCACCCATCTTCACCCTTAGCAACTAGCATTCCTCTTCTGAAAGATCTCCTTCATTTGCTTCTTCCATTTGAAAATCCTCTATTTGTTTCAACATATCACTTTTCAATGAAAACAAACTTTTCATTTTTGCTTTGCTCCATTAAAATAAAGCCTTTAATGATTTCTTCATTTTAAAATTCAGGATATGGGCTAAGTTGCCTTCACATTTCCTCAAACTAACACCTCTAACCACTGTAGCCATAGCCTTGTTAGAGGCCCAAATATCTTCAAACCTTAAGACCTTCTTCGTTGATTGCTGAATTTATTAAAGCATCTGTCAAGTCTTTTAAGGATCTGATTCACACCTTTTTTTGTTGTTACACCAAGTGAACCTTGGCCCCACATACCAAACATCAAGAAAATCATTTCAAGCTAGAGAAGTCTTCAATTCTTTTACTTCTAGGAAAAATTTAAATCTTTTCCCTCCCCTCTTATCTTCCCATGAAAGAATACAATTAAAATCTCCTCCTATCACCATAGGTAAATCCTTAGATGAATAGTATTCCAACCTTTTTGAAAGCCTTCCCCTTTTATAGACATGTTACCATAAATTGAAGCAATCCTCCACTTGCCTTTGTTAGGAACCTCCAAATCACTAATAATAAATTGTGATGAAGCTTCTAAAATTTGAAATTTTGCTATAATTTATTTCCACACCATTTAAATACCCATGATAATCCTTCTAAAGATACTTGAAGGAAATCCCAATCTGAGCCAATTAATTGATCAACATCTTTTCTTTCAAAATTTTAAATTTTGGTTTCCAATAAAATAATAAAAAACACCCCATACTCCTTAACAACCTCCTTCAAATAAAGAGAAGCTTTCTTCTTCCTAGGTCCTCTAAAATTTCAAAAAGCTATGGAAGAAGTCAATGAATAAGAGGGGATAAAGTCCCTAGTTTATCTTTAATACCAACTTCAGCTATCCTACTCCAAGGAGCCAAATTAATAGGTCCCAATCCTTTTAAAGTTTAAATCCTTTCCTCTTAACATTAGAGGAACCACCTTTCTTCATATCATCTACCTCCTTCATTTTCTCCACGTTACTCTTAAAATTAGCTTATGTATCTTTGTTTAACCCATTCATTTCTTCAACCATATTGGTATCAACCTCCTCAGAGAAAACAATCTCTCCTTCCTCTACCATTCCATCTAGGATATTAAATTTATTTTCAAAGACAATATTAGATGATTTGAAGGATATACCATTAGCCTCATTCATCTCCATGGCTGAATTTTCCAATGTTTTTTGACTTTGTACCTTCTCTGTCTCTTTATTTCCATAAGCTTTTTATGTCTGAACAACAGCCTCCTCCACCGTTGAGTTCTTCTCAGCTTCGACAAATCACTATCTAAGTTCATCTGTATCACCCTCAGAAATTTTATTCACCATTTGATCCTTGTTCCGAGGGATTATTTTCCTGTAAGCATATTTTGTATTTCTTTTCCTCCCATAATTAACTTGCAACCATGGACCATATCCATCTTTTGAAAAACTAGGAGCTTCAGAAGGCGTAGAATTCTAAATTTTTGAGATTCCTTCCTCCGTGTGCTTAGATGATCTTCCTACTTCCTTTAAAACAATATTTTCATCCATACACTTATCTAAACATTTATTCTTCATATGCCAAATTTTGCAACAACCAAAATAGAATTCTGTAATTATTTTATATTCTATTTTTTGAAAGAACTTTCCAGGGCTCCCTTCCACCCATACTCCAAGAGGTAATTGAGTATCCAATTTGATATGAACACAAACCCTCCCAAACTTCCTCCTTCCCCATTAAAACATGTTACCATCAATCATGTATGGTTTTCAACCCATTGATGCAATTCTACAAATATTGATTTTATTCCAACATTATAATGGAAGGTTTGGAATCCTAATCCAAATAGGAGCAGACAAACCTTTTAAGGATGCGGGAGAGAAATTTTGTGACCATCTGTCCATTTCAATGATCATCCCATTGATAAACAAAGGTCCATTTGGGAAGACTTCTTCTAATGAAGTTTTAGCATAGAAAGAACAAAGGACCCAATCCAGTCCAAGCATTGTTAGATGAAACTTCACAAAAGGAGCCCACTGCCACTTTAACTCAGTGCTTACTACAAGGAATGAAACTTTTCTTTGAAATACTTTAATTACTATTGAATTTTAAAGCTTACGAGAATTCTCCAACTCCTTATCAATATGTTGTTTAACAGACGATCCATCTTCAGATAAAAACTCTCCTAATTCTAGATCTAGTACATTTATGTTCTCCTTTTTACTCCAAACATTTAGCGAATTAGAGGACATATGTCTTGATGTGACATCATTCAGGACTTCCTTATACATCCCCAATTCTTTTGGATTGCATTCATGAACTGCCACCAAATCAAAATTATTCAATTCCTGATTTTTAGTAACCCCAGCACTAGCTACCTTCAATGAACTCACCAAGTTTTCATCAACAACTCGATTACAATCACAGTCCAAACCATTTGTTTCAGCAACAAAATTTTATATTACATATCCTCTTTCACCATCAAATTATCCTCTAACATTTTTTTTTTGAAAATAATATTGCTAATGGAGAAGCATCACCTGACTACAACATTCCAGAAAATTTTTATTTTTTGAACTGACCTTTAGCACTATCTTCAACCTTTACACTTTTCCCTTTACCACCAACTTCCAAAACCTTTTTAGAAGAAGATAATAATCCTCCTTCATTAATAACTAAAGGCATTCCTGATCTGATCTTAGAATTTTTTTCGCCCATCTCTAAATGTCTGAGGAGATGATGAAAAAGACCTTAGTAGAACATGAGAATTCCCTATAGGAATTTGACGAGCATCCTCTGGAGCACTGGCCATTGGTTGTCAGTGACCATCTATCTCCATCAGCTTCAATAGAAAAACTGTGAACTTGAAATTTGAAAATCCAACGTAAAACTTTATGTTTTCTCATAACTTATCTCTCTAGCTTTATCTCTAAAAAACCTAGTGTGGATTTTCAAATTTCTCTAGCTTTCTATTCGAAAGTGGACATTGAGTGTAAGTATTTGAGAGAGATTATAAGAGTGATGTTTGAGAGATCAAGTAAAGAGAAGTTATGAGGGATTCATAAGGTTATCTAATATGAGGATCTTATATTTTAAATCTTTCTGTCCATCTCTTCTTGAGGCTTTTTGAAAGAAGATTAATAACTTTGTGTTAAATTCTCTCCCTTCACCAAGAGGATAAAAAAATATGATGGTACTCTTCCATCACTAGGTAGGTGAAAAAGGATGACAATACTCTGCCTTCACCAAGATTTTAAAAAAGGGCAGACAGTACGCTACCATCACTTGGAGAATGTAAAATTCATTGGTACTCTGTCGCACCGGGTTTGTGGAAGAGAGTTTGTAAGGTCTTCTCCGCCTTGCTGTGGTGGCTAAAGGAGAGTCACTACTGTTATAGTCCAATACCTAGAGAAGGAGTCTATAGGGATTGGAGGTAGGCTAGGGAACCACTATAAAATATGGCATTCTTCAATTTTTATTTATTTATTTCTTATTTTTTTATTTTCCATATCCAAAATTTATATTGTTAAAAAATCATGTGATACCCATTTCACCAAAAAAAAATGCATATTTCAGGATTGTGAATTTCATTAAAAGATTTTTTAAATTATACAAGAAGTTTAAGTTTTAAAATAACTAATTCCCCCCCCCTCAGTTAGACTTGGGATAGTTCTAAGAGGTCTAACGACTCTAATAAACTAACAACTGGTATCAAATCTTATTTTTATAACAAAAGTTTAGACTACTTTTTAAAACATGATTATGGCTATTTTTTGAAATCGAAATACTCCTGAAGGATACTTGATCATTAGAACATCTTTTGTTAATAACATTTCATTTGATTTTTGGAAAACTCGTATATTTGCTTTTCTACAATCACTTTTTAATCGCATATGGATATTAGGTACTTGAAGGATATAACAGACCTACTAGACTTATTGATGGCATTAGAACTAAAACACCATTTACTTATTGGGCATAAGAATTAAAAGAATTGGCACAGTTGAATGAAAAATTTTTGAACATTTTTTTTCTATGCTTTGAAAATAGAGGACTATAAGCGTGTTTCTACATGCAAAACTAGAAAAGAAATGTGGGATAGACTTTGCATGACTTTTGAAGGGATAAATAAGGTGAAACAATAAAGGTTGAATATTTTATTACATGAATTCAAACTATTTTGCATGAATCTAAATGAGTCCATTTCTAATATGTATACATGGTATACACATATTGTTATTGATTGCATAATTTAGGTAGAGAACTCACAAATTCTAAAAATAGTTAATAAAAATTTATGCTATTTACCAATTGCTTATGATGCAAAAATAACTTCCATAACTGATTATAAGACTTCAATTTGTATTATGTTAATAATCTTCTTGGATCACTAATTGATTATAAGAAAGGAGTAAACCAAAAATAGATTGATGTAGGTGACAAGTGGAAAGAAAAGAATATATCCTTGAAAGTTGAGGATTCAGAGAGTGATCAATCAATGCCTTATGATGAAGAAGATATTTCATTGATGAGAATACAATTCAAAAGTTTCCTTAAGAAAGTAATGAAAATGATGACATTAGAACAAAGGCACTTTCAATAAAAATACAAAGATTTCTAATGAAGCCATTTGTTATGAATTCAGAAAGCCTTGACATATAAAGATTGAGAGCCAAATTCTCAAAGCTAATCCTAGTAAGGAAAAAGTTGAGGGGAAAACTAATTTCAAGAAGGTTAAGAAAAGGATGCAAAGAGCTTTCTAGACTAACTCAGCTTCAGACTCTTTAGAAATAAAAGAATAAGAGGATGTTATAAATATGTGCTTATTGGATAATAATCTTGGTCATTCAGATTAAGAGGAGGTATGTGACCTTTTTTATGATGAATTATTTGAAGTTTTTTAAAAAATTCATAAAGTATATAAGAAAATAAAAAAATTGCTTGCGAACCTTAATATTGAGCCTTTAAATTTATAAAAGAGTATGAAAACCTTAGAAAAGATTATGCTGACATAGATAGCAATCACATGGCTTTGCTAGATGAATTTGTTAATTTGAATATGGAGCATGATTTATAATCAACTTGAAATTTATTTTAAGGTGTTTATGGATGAATTATATCAAAGAGAACATGAATTGAAGGTTGAAAAATCAATTTTCAAAAACACAAATTCATATCTTCAAGAAAAATAGAAAACTTTTGAAAAAAATAAGATACCACTCATAGCAAATAAATTAAAATACCTTATCAAATGCGAACAATTAAAAACCAAGGAAAAGAAATTATAACATATATAGACTAATAAATCCTTTTTTAGGTGTTAAATGTTATTCATGTGGCATGTTGGGTCAAAATTTCCCATTCTTGCATTATTCATTATAGAACACATCTAGTGTGGAGACCTAAGATGTATCAATTATAGTATATTAAACATGCATCTAAATTATCATTGTCAAGAGAAGACCCCAAATTTATTTGGTTTCCCAAGTCTAACATTTGATAATTTTGTAGAAACACTCTCATATAAGCCCTTATGAGAGAATTTGTTACCTAGACACTAGATGATTAAGACATATGACTGGAGATGCAAATCAAATTATATTACTGGACGTTAGCATTAGAGGCAAGGTAACACTTAGAGAAAACATCACTAGGAGAATGGTAGGATTGATTGTTAATAAAAAGATATTTCTAACTGATAATGTATTATTGGTATAAGGCTTGAAACATAATTTTCTAAGTATTAGTTAGCTTTGTGATAAGGATTTTGACATAAATATTTTTCCTACAAGCTACATAATAAGACAAAATGGAATTGATGTGTTTCTTGGAGATAGAGTAAATAATATTTACATGCTTAATTTAAATAGTGTTAAATCTTCTAATTCTTTTTGTCTAAAACCCATTACTGTTGAATCTTGGTTATGACATAGAAGACATTTTCATACAAGCATTAAAAATCTTAGGAAGATTACTTAGAAAGAATTGGTAAGGGGCATAAAAAATTTAAAATTCACTACATATCATCTTTGTGACGCATGTCAATTAGGAAAAAAAGTTAAGTCTGTTGCAATCCATGACCCCTAATTTGAGATTTTGATAATGACAAATAATTTCATCTAAATTACTATTCATTGAATACATTTGATTTCTACTATTGTTTGTGAGTACTAACATTTCAGGAAGATCACAAGTTACTCAGGATAATAAGAAAACTCAAGATTGGGTAGAGTAGGAGTGTGAGTTTATAAAATTATAATTTTTTAATTTATTTTATTTTTTCTTCTCTTGCTCTGGCCACAAATTACATATAAGTCTTAGCAACCATGCACACACATAGGGGGAGAGCTTTTTAAAATGTAGATTTTTTTTCTCTGTTGATCATACTGTACGAATTAATATTGTACTATACGATCTGATCTAGCTGAAATACTTTTCTGTGAACTAGTCGTACTAATGTTTATATCATTCTATACAATATGTTTGTAATAATAAAACTCTAGCCAACAGATTTAATTTAAGTAAATTTTATTGTCTTTCATAAAGTATGAAGCAATTCGTACAGTACGATTTAAATTGAATATTTACTTAAATTCACCCCATGATTAGTGGACAAATAAAGGTTTAATTTATGATTGGTTATCGTACTGTACGAAGCACATTGTACAGTATATTTAACCGAGGCTATTTTTGATCGTCCCAAACATTATACTGGATGATCTCTTGATTTTGACTAATCATACTGTATAAAGTAGGTCATATCCAATGATGTATAGAGATGAGTTTTGATTGTTCCAGTAAATATCCTGTTCTAACAGAATAATTTTTCATATCGTACTGTACGAGTTTAAATCATACTATACAATTGTATTCAGAATTTTGGTCTATTTGTAAACCTTCATACCAAGATGAAAGACATTTTGTGCTAATCGTACTGTATGATGGTTGATCGTACTATACGATAGTAACAACAAATTTGAAAATTCAGGTTTTTTGGATCCCATTTTAAGTATCAAAATCTATGATTTTTGGGATGTGACCGTGAGAGGGGAATGTGATTATAGAGGGTTTCCTCAGGAGAGAGCTCTTGAGAAGATTTTAGTGTTTGAGAGAGGAAGGAGAAGGTGGGCTTGGTGAGGGAGACGTAGTGTTAGGGAGATCACACGATTTCTCCGTTCTTGCTGCACTTAAATCCTCTTATGTCCCGAGAAAATTTTATGGGAGGCTCTCTGATGGGGAGGCTCTCTGATGGGGAGACTCTTCTACATCCGTGTCCTCTAAGGTACTTTGCTTGTCCAAGAGGGAGAAAAATAAGAAGGCACGCTACCGTTGCCAGGGGTGTGACAAAGGACTTGGCACTCCGCCACGCCGGCTTGGTGAAAGCTAGTCTTGTAAGGTCTTCTCCACCATGTCAAGGGGACAAAAGGAGAACTATTATTTAGTAGTGAAATTCCTGGGGTGGAGGACTATAGAGAGTGGTCTTAGGTCAAGTGACTAAACCACTATAAAATCCCTGGTGTGTTTTTTCCTTTACTGCTTTAATTTTCACTTACATTTTATTTTCATTATAATTGCTTGATGAAAAACATTGTGGAAGTCATTGTTGCAAATTGTGTTCAAGTACTCTCTTTCGCATTAGTTAAATTTTTCTTCTTAAAATTTAAATACATAAAAAAGATTAGAACTCCTGTTTAGGATTTTTTTTATTAGAACAATTTTTCGCAATTCTTCCCCTCCCCCCTCCCCCTCCTGGCTCATCTTATAATATCAATTGGTATCAGAGCTGGCTTCAAAAATAACATTTTAGAAAACCTTAAAATTTGATCATGTCTCATCTTTGTAATTATAATATTGTGGAGGCTTACTGAATAACCCGTCCACCTCTTTTTGATAATATCCCGTTTGATTTCTGGAAAATTAGAATATCTTCTTTCCTATAGTTTATAGACTATCGCGTGTGGATGTTAGTTAATGTTGGTTATGCTGCATTGTAATTGTAATACTGTGGAGGGTTACTCAAAAACCCATCCACCAGTTTTTGATAATATCCCGTTTGATTTCTAAAAAATTAGAATGTCTACTTTCTTACAATTTATAGACTATCGCATGTGGATGTTAGTTAATGATGGTTATGCTGCATCGTTTAAACTTATGAATGGAGTGAAAACTTAAGTACCTTTTAATGAATGGAGTAACGAGGATAGGGATTTGTCTTAGTAAAATATGAAGTGCTTAAACTGTTTCTTTTATGCTTTAAAGTCTGAGGACTACATGAGAGTATCTACCTATGCTACTGATAAAGAGATTTGGGATAGACTCTGCATCAAGTATGAAGGAACTAGTGAAGTTAAACAGTATAGGCTTAACATTCTGCTGCATGATTATGAACTCTTTTGTATGAAACCTAGCAAAACAATATCTGACATGTACACTAGGTTCACCCAAATCGTGACATCCTTGCATGCATTAGGTAGAGAAATTTCTAATTATGAAAATGTTATCAAGATTCTTAAATGCTTACCTAGTTCCTATGATGCTAAAATTACTTCCATCACAAGTCTAAAGATCTAAACATTTATTTTATTGACAATTTTCTTGGGTCACTCATTGCGTACGAGCAAGGGGTGAGTCAAAGGAAAAGTGATGTAGGTGAAAAGAAGAAGGAGCGAATGGTGGAATTGAAAGTAAACAATTCAAAAAGTGGAAGCAATGCATGCAGAAGAAGAAGATGACATAGCCTTGATGACCCAATAATTCAAAAACTTTTTGAAAAGAAAATAAAGGCATCAATAGAACAATTGGAATAAAGGTAAAAGCTCGAGAGCTACTAAAGTTTCATCTGATATAATTTGTTTTGAGTGCAGGAAACCAGGTCACCTCCAAGCTAATAGCCCGAACTTAAAGTGTCAACCAGCTAAGGAAAAAAGTCAAGGATAAAGCTAAGTACAAAAAGGGGAAGATAAAGACACAAAAAGCATTTTAGGCCGACTCTGCCTCAAAATAGTTAGAAGAATAAGCAAAGGACGAGGTAATAAATTTATGTTTAATGGCTAACAATAATCTTGATCAATTGTATCAAGATGAGGTATGTCAACTTTCATATGAAGATCTACTACTTATTTCTGAAAAAATCCATGACTTGTATTGGAAATTGAAAAAGATGCATGCTAGTCTTAATATTGATTTTAGTACTTTATAAACTTAGCATGCTAACTTAGTTAAAGAACATTCTGACTTAGATAGAGATCACTTGTCCCTGCTTAATGAGTATGACGCATTAAATAAGAAGCATATTGAATTAACAGAAGTGTATGAATCCTTGAAAATAATGCATGTTGAACTAGAAGAGACTTTTGACATACTAGACAAACTTGCATTGGAGGTAGATCACAATAAACATCTGTTAAAATGGGAAGTTCACAAACTGACATATCAAATCAATACATTTAAAGAACAAATCAAAGAACTAGAAAAAGAAAAGGCTTCACTCATATTAGCTCAATCTAGCAAACACCCAACACTACATGCATCATAAAACTTTAGGAAAAGGCATCACTTTTCACATAGGTTAGTCTAGGTGTTAGGTGCTTCTCTTATGGCATGCTAGGTCACATAGCCCGCATATGCACAATTCACTATAAGACACACCTAATATGGAGCCTTAAGTTGCATCCAACATAGTATAGCATGTATATATCTCATTCATGCAAGCAAAAGGAGGAACCCAAACTCACTTGGATTCCCAAATCTAACCCTTGAATCAAATTATAGTGTTGCTCTCACAAAAGACCTAGTGAGAGCATGTGGTACATGGATCATGGTTACACATGACATATGACTGTAGATATGAAAAAGTTCATTTTACTGGAGACCAGGATAGAAGGCAAAGTAACATTGGGAGGCAACACTACCAGGAAAGTGGTAGTCTCAGGTATTATTAGAAATGCTAAGAATTTATTTAATTTAAAATGTTTTATTTGTTGATAGTTTGAAGCATAACTTACTCAGCATTAGTCAATTATGTGATAAAGGTTTTGACATAAATTTTTTTCTAACAAATGCCTGATTAGTTTAAATAACAAACTTGTTTTAGAAGGAAAATGAATGAAAAATATTTACATTTTAGATCTTGATTGATCGCTATTTTAAATTCATTTTGCTTGAAAATAATAGTTGATGACTGGTGTCTATGGCATAGGAGACTATGCCATGCTAGTATAAAAGCACTTAGAAACATCACTTAGAAAAACCTAGTTAGAGGCGTACCTAAATTTGACATCATTAAGGACCATCTATACAATGCCTGCCAACTGGGAAAATAAATTAAGTCATCCTTTCATTCAATCAAAGATGTGATCACCTTAGGCCATTAGAAATACTTCACATGGATTTATTTGGACCCGTTAGCACAACTAGCCTAGGAGGGAAAAATTATGGATTTGTGATTGTAGATAACTTCACTAGATTCACTTAGGTAAGTTCCTAGAATATAAAAATGAGTCATTTGAGGAATTTAAGATTTTTCTCCACATAGATTCAATGAAAATTAGGATGTGAAATCTCAACATTCTGTAGTGATCATGGTGGAGAGTTTCAAAATGAAAGATTTGAATCATTCTATTAAGATATAGGAATAAAGCATAATTTCTCAGCCCCTAAAACTCCTTAATAAAATAAAATAGTTGAAAGGAAGAATATAACCTTGGTAGAAGCTGCTAGGGCAATGTTAGCTGAGTACACCCTTCCTATATATTTTTGGGCAGAAGTAGTAAACACGTCGTGTTATGTCTTAAATATGGTAAACACTAGATCGAAGCTTAATAAAACTCCTTATGAACTCCTTAAGGGTCGTACACTAAATCTTTCACACGTACATGTCTTTGGTTGTAAGTGTTTAATCTTAATTAATGGAAAACTTCCCTTAGGAAATTTTATCCCAAGTCTGATGATGGTGTCTTCTTAGGTTATTCATCTATAGGTAAGGCCTATAAAATCTTTAGTAAGAGAACCCTAGTAGTAGAAGAGTCCAACCATGTAGTATTTGATGAATCAGATAAGCCTTCTGAATCTAAAATTAAAGAAGATGAAATAAAGGCAATCCAGGGAGTAGAAACCATGATAAAAGGAGAAAATGTAGAACCTCAAGAAGAGTTTCCTAGAGAATGGAGATATTCTTCTAGTCATCCTAAAGAGTTAATTTTAGGACACCCTTCAGAAGGTGTATGAACTAGGCAAGGACTTAGGAAGGAGGTTAGTCATTCATCATTCATCTCTATGATAGAACCCACGAGTATAGATCAAGCTTTAGGAGATGAATTATGGAACCTAGCAATGCAAGAAGAACTGAACCAATTCACCAGAAATGATATTTTGGGAGTTAGTCAAGAGACCTAAAGACTAGAGTGTAGTTGGTACAAAATGGGTCTTTAAAAATAAGGTGAATGACTCATGAATCATAATAAGAAATAAAGCCAGATTAGTAGCTAAGGGGAAGAACCATATTGAGGGAATAGACTTTGAAGAAACCTTTGCCCCCGTAACTAGACTAGAAGCCATAAGAGTGCTCTTAACTTTTGCTTGCTTCAAAAGTTTTAAACTATATCAAATGGACATAAAGAGTGCTTTTATAAATAGGGTAATCAAGATGGATGTCTATGTTGATCAACCTCCAAGATTTGAAAGTTCATAATTTCTTAACCATGTTTTCAAATTAAAAAAGGCACTTTATGGGTTAAAGCAAGTACCTAGAGCCTAATAAGAAAGAGTTAGCTCATTCTTATTATATAGAGGATTTATAAAGGGTAGTGTGGACACTACACACTTCTTATAAAAGGTTAAAGATGAAATTCTCGTTATTCAGATCTATATGGATGGCATTCTTTTTGGATCTTCAGATAAAATTTTTTGTGATGAATTTTTAAAAACAACGAGTAATGAGTTGAAATGAGTATGATGGGAGAGCTTAATTACTTTCTTGGCTTTAGTATGAAACAAATGGATAATGGAACATTTCTTAGAAAAATAAAATACATTAAGGATATTCTGAAAAAATATGAAATGGATAGTTCTAAGCCCATGAGCACTCCAATGAGCTCCATGATTCAACTGGACAAACACCCGAATGGAAAATCAGTAGACCAAAAAAAATATAGAGGAATGATTAGATCTATCCTCTACCTGACTGCCATTAAACCAGACATAATGTTTAGTGTGTTCCTCTGTGCCCATTTTCAAGATGATCTTAAAGAGTCGCACTTAACTACGGTCAAGAGAATTCTTAGATATCTACTAGGCACCCTGAATGTTGAAACTCGATCAATATGAATTAGGATGTTAAGCTTAAGTGATTGTCCCAAGGCTAACCAAGAGGGGGGGGGGGGGGGAATTGGTAATTTAAAAATTATACATCTACTCTTGGATTTTTAGAAAACCTTTTTAATTATTAATGCAAGTTAAATTTAAAGTTTAAAAATAAACTTTTCAATCAGAGTAAACAACTTGCAATTAAATTAAATACGGAAGAAAAATAAGAAAGAACACACCAGATTTATAGTGGTTTGGTGAAACCTTGACCTACGTCCTCTCCCCGGAGGCACCCTTCGAGTATTATTCTAATACCACAAAGTGACTCTCCTTTTACCCCCAACGCGAGGAAGAGAAGCCTGTACAATCACTTTCACCTTCCCAGGTGCGGCGGAGTAGCCAGGTTCTTTGACACCAAAGAGATCTTCTTCTAGCCAAAACTTACCTCAAGACGACCCTTGAATCCGATGGTACTGAGGTGCAAGTTCGCTGGAGCAACCGTGTGAATATCACCTCCACACTCCCTTGAAATTCCCTTCATGGATCTTCTCTCTCTCAAACTCCACCCTTTCCTCTCTCCCTTTCAAGTTCGCTCTTCTAGTTTTCTCCAAAAGAACGAAGACATAATTACTGTCAAAGATACACTTTGTCATCCTTTTATACTCTCCAAGTGTCGGCAAAGAACCGGACCAATGTTGTTGAACATCACTTAAGAGCCTTCAGAGGAGATGGGCAGAAATAAAGAGATCTTCTTCTTCAAGTAACCTTTGAATCCCTCACAAACCCCTCACTTGATCTCTCACTCTTCACTCTTACAATCTCTCCCAAACACTCACACTCAATGATCCCTCTCAAGATAAAAAAACTCCAAAGGCACTTGTAATAGTTTCTAGGACTCCTTATAAAGAAATGACATGAAAAACCATCCAAAAAACTGCTAATTTCAAGTTTTTTTGTGCAGTGGATCGTCCCATACGAACCTGAGTTAGTCCGGACGAACTGCATAAAAAACAGACCCGTACGAACTATTTGTGCATCAGTACAAACTAATTTCATCCTGCGATGAAATAGGTTCATCCTGTGACAAAAAATTTCATCTGATATGAATAGTTATATTAAAGGTCGGTTCCAAAAACTGCAGAACATTGCCAGAAACTTCCATAGTCGATTCCCATCGTCCTGGGACAAACTGGACTTCATCTGGACAAAATTTTTACAGAGAGCAACTCATCCTAGGACAAAAATGTTTCATCCTGGACGATCAGGACTAAGAAAAAATTTTTGATTTCAATTCCTGTCTGTTTCATTGCTCTCACAAAGAGATAACTGATCTAATCGTCTCGTACGAAAAATATTTGTCCCGTACGATCATCACAAAAATTTTTCAAGATCTCCTTTAGTGTGTGTGAATTTATTCACTCAATTATAATCACTCCCTATCAAATTTATTTCAAATAAAAAGTACAAGCTTCAAATTCACAAAGTATTTCATGCTGAATTTGATTTGAAGTCTTCGTAGTCTGGAGTTAAATTTTCCTGAAATATTAGTACACACAAGAGCAAAAATAAATCTTCCAAAAATGTTAGGAGATAACAACACTTAAAACAATAATATTTGGAATCATCAAAACTATACAAGTTGCAAGAATGTAAAACATGCAATTACCAACTTTCCTAACACTGAACTTAAGAATTTGACATCCTAGGCAGAACACATCTTTTTCAATCTTAGGGTAATCAGATTCTTATTTTACAAGATGTATGGAAGATAGAAAAATCACCTTTGGTATCTACAAATTCATAGGATAATCTTTAGTTTCTTGGTCCAGTAGGAAGAAAAATTTGGTAGCCCTCTCCACAGCCGAGGTAGAATATATTATAGTAAGAAGCTGTGCCGCATAAGTACTATAATTGAAGCAATAAATTCTTGATCTTGGATTACCTGTAGGAACTATCTCAATCATGTTTGATAACACAAGTGTAATTTTCATTTCTAAAAATCCAAATAAACACTCTCGAACAAAAGAAATAAACATTATACACCATTTCAAAAGAGATCATGTTGTTAAAGGAGATATAGAATTACATCACATAGCTACAGGAGATCAATTGGCAGACATCCTCATTAAGCCACTAGCATACGACTCCTTTAATAATTTGAGGATAAGACTGGGTGTCATAGACGTTAATGTGTAATTCAAAAAAAAATTCTTCTAAGGCTGTTCCTGATCACCACACACTCACTACACCAAACTTGAAAATTTATATTTTTGTTATCGTACCCTATGAGCCATTATCATACTGTTCGATATATCTAAAATACACACTTAACAACCCAAATTTAAATTTTTAGTCTATTAATCTTACTTTATGATGCCCATTGTACTATCTGAAATAGGTGGCAGTTCATTCAAGCTATCTGGTATGACATTATTGTACATCATACTAAACGATACATATACTTCATACTGTACGAGCCACATCAGTAAATAAATTGGGATGAATTTACTCACTTTAGTCTGATATTATTACTGATTGTACTGTATGATATCTCTGGTTCGTACTATACAATCCACATCAGCGAAATGAATGAGGATGACTTAAAGGTGGTTAGTATGATTTACTGGCAATTTTGTACTGTACGAACACCTATTCATACTATACGAAACTTTTCATCAAAGGTCACACCGATGACCCTCGGGACAATCGAAATCCTTCTAATCGAACTATACGATAAATTTCGTACTGTATGATTTGAGCATCTTTTCTGAAACGATCAGTCAGATAACATTATTGCCACATTTCACTATACGACACGAGATCATACTATATGATATGTCCAAAATTCTATAAATTGGCCACATTAGAAGCTTATTTCACTCATTCATACTATATAATATGTCCAAAATTCTATCGCATGATCATCCACTATGATGTGCAGAATTTGACCTGATAGTTCTGTACGATATTAGGATAGTCTAGGACGATTAGAAAAAAAATGTACAAATCTTCCAGGATGATGTCGTGGATCATCCAGGATGATTAGAAGAAAAATTATGGTATTTCAGCTAGGACGATTTAGGACAAGTATGTCGGCAAACATCATCCTATACGATATATAGATCGTCCAGGACGATCGGATAGAAAAATTTAACCATAATTAGTCCCCTAATCACAAGATCAATTTAGGCGGCTCTGATCATCCGAGATGATTTGAACAAAAATTTAAACTTAAATCCTAACCTAAATTATTATTGGCGACTCTTTTCCAAGATCTTAAAGGATTATCCTAGACAATCCAAAATCATCCAGTACGATTAGTTCAAAACTTGATCTTCTGGATTTAACTAGATCTCACTCCCTTGAGTGTGTGTGTGCATGGTCACCAAGAAAGTATACCCCCTTACAAGACTTGACTCAAGAAATTAAAAAATTACATCAATGAATATTGCAAACCCTTTTACAACATAACATTATTCAACCCAATCTGAAGCTCTGATTCTTTATTTGATGATGCATGGTATTCCTGAAATGTTAGTATACACACAAATAAACATTTATTAAAAATATAAGTAGACAACAGAAAGTGAGACATCATATTTGTTATTATCAAAAACATAAACTCATAAGCTCGAGTTGCAACAATTGGTAGCTTGTCTTCTTCATGCCGACCCAATGACTATTTCCTGAATGCTGACAATGAAGCAGCCTATTGCAAATATAAGGCAGCAAAATTACACCATCTTGAATGTTAAAGTAAGATACACTAAACTTTGAGGTATTGTATCTATTCATTTCCACCACTTTGTAATTCTTTCAGACTCTAGCCTTCCCATATAATTCAGAACTCCTTTTTTAATTCCTATCCAACCTCACAATCAATATCAAAAACAAAACCTGCATCTCCTTCGTCTACAAACAACATGAAATCACTAAAGCAGACCTTGCCCAATACATTGGGCTCTCCACTGACGGTCCTAGAGTTAATTCTTTTCTTACCAATGAATTCAACTGGAGTGCTGCAAACTTACTTGTTAGGAATGTCGCCTTCTACCATCACCAACCACTCATTCAATCCCTCAATCAAAATGCTAGAATCATTCAACACATACTTAGAACCTCAATAGTACCCAAAGCTGGCAATCAAGTCTGCATGACCCCAAGTTTATCTATCACTATCTATCATATCATGTCCAACACCAAATTCGATGAAGCAAATTTGATTATCGATATCTTTTGAAATATGACTCTTGTTCTCCTCCTTACCACTCGTAGAAAATAGAATCTTTCCCTTGGCCACCTTATAGGTTGCATCCTTAAAAAAAAATACCAATTAACTTATCTTGGAGAACCCAATAATTTACCAATCTTTTATACGGATGCCTCTTTCCGTATTCTTTTTCATCGGGGGCAAGTGCCTGAAGAACCTGACTTTGATGATGAAGAAGGAGAAGCTGCTCCAGCAGCTGCTCCTGTTCCATAAAGATGAAGTGCACACTCACCAGCCTTCCCACATGATGACTTGGTTAAGCGATTCGACCAACTCCAAAGTCATCTTGACACTAACGTACAAGAACAACATCAGCAGTATGTGGAAGACAATCAGTGGTTTGGGGAACGCTTCACTTCGATTAATAACCAATTCGAGGCAATCCACCAATATTTTCAACCATAACCACCTCCACCTCCAAGAGATCAGGATCCTCCCTTCTCAAGTGTATCCATATTTGTCATGTTTTTCTTAGTGTTGTTTGTGCCTCCTAATTTTGGTGATGTCAAAAGGGGGAGAAGTCTGTTGTAGTTTATTGTCTTGCTTGCTTATGCTTATGTTCAAGTATGTTGCTTATGTTTACTTATGTTTCAATGAAATGAAAATTTCTTTTTCTGTCTATTTTGTGATGTTTTAATTAATAAAAAAATAAAAAAAAATGCCATACAAATTTTCTTATAACAAACATTATTTGAGATCATCAAAAAGGATGAGTTTGTTACAATCCATGACCCCTAGTTTGAGATTTTAATGATGACAAATAATGTCGTCTGAATTACTATTCATTACATACCTTTGATTTATATTTAATTTCTATGAGTACTAACATTTCAGGAAGATCACAAGTTACTCAGGACAATAAGAAGACTCAAGATTGGGTAGAGTAGGAGTGTGAGTTTATAACATTATAATTTTTTCATTTATTTTATTTTTTATTTTCTTGAGTCTGACCACAAATTGTTTATAAGTTTGAGCAACCATGCATAAAAATAGGGGGGGAGGTTTTTAAAATGTAGATTTTTTTCTTTGTTGATCATATTGTATGAATTTATATCGTACAGTACGATCTGATCTAGCTGAAACGACTTTCTGTGAACAAGTCATATTGTACACTTTATATCATATTATACGATATGTTTCTAATAAAAAAAAACCCTAGCATCCAGAATTAATTTAAGTTTAATATCCATTCATACTATATGAAGAAAGTCATACTGTATGATTTAATTTTAATACTTACATATATTTAGTAGACAAATCAAGGTTTAAATTCTACTTAGTTATCGTACTGTATGAAGTACATAATACGGTATGTTCAACCGAGGCTATTTTTTATCATCTTGAACTTCATACTGGATTATCTCTTGATTTTGACTAATCATATCATACAAAGAAGGTTGTACCCTACGATGTATAGAGACAAGTTTCGATCATCCCGGCAATCATTCTATATGAATAGAATAATTTTTCATATCGTACCGTATAAGTTTAAATCATACTGTATGATTGTATTCAGAATTTTGTCATGTTCGTAAACCTTCGTACCAGGATGTAGGCCATTTTGTATTAATCGTATTGTACGATGGTTGACTGTATTGTACGATAGTAACGGCTAATTTGATAATTCAGGTTTTTTTGGAGCCCATTCTAAGTATCAAAATTTATGATTTTTGTGATGGGATTTTGAGAGGGGAATGTGATTAGAGTGGGTTTCCTTGGGAGAGAGCTCCTTAGAAGGTTTTAGGGTTTGAGAGAGGAAGGAGAAGGTGGGCTTGGTGAGGGAGAAGTAGTATAAGGGAGATCACACGGTTGCTCCATTCTTGCTATACTTTGTTCTTCTTATGGCCCGAGAAGATCTGTGGGAGGCTCTTTTAGGGGGAGGCTGTTCTACATCCATGTCCTCTAAGGTACTCTGCCTTCTCCAGGAGGGAGAAAAAAGAGAAGGTATGATGCTGTCGCTAGGAGGGTGACAAAGCGCTTGGCACTGCGCCACGCCAGGTTGGTGAAAGTGAGTATTGTAAGGGCTTCCCTGCCTTGCCAAAAGGGCAAAAGGATAACTATTATTTAGTAATGAAATTCCAGCAGTGAAGGACTTCGTGGAGTGGACGTAGGTCAAGTGACCGAACCACTATAAAATCTCTAGTGTGATTTTTCCTTTACCAGTTTTATTTTTGCTTGTATTTTATTTTCATTATAATTACTTGGTGAAAAATATTGTGAAATTTGTTGTTGCAAATTGTGTTCAAGTACTGCTTTCACATTAGTTAAATTTTTCTACTTAAAATTTAAAAACACAAAAATATTATAACTCCTTTTCGGGATTTTTTTTATTGAAACAATTTTTTGGAATTCACCCCCCCCCCCCCTTCCCCCCCCCCCCCCCTCTTGGCGCATCTTGTAATTCCAAAGTCCTCCTTTCATTTAATTAAAGACCTTAGTACTAGCATAACCTAAAAAGTTCATTGACCTATTTGGACCTGTTAGCACTATATGTCTAGGAGGAAAAGTTTTTGAGTACGTAATTGTTAATATTTTTTTGAGATTCACTTTGATTAGATTCTTATCACATAAAAGTGAATCATTTGATGATTTTAAAAAATTTTCTACTTGGATTTAGGAGAAGCTATGTTGTGAAATTATTATAATTCATAGTGATCATGGTGGAGAATTTAAAAATGTAAAATTTGAAGTTTTTTGTAAAGTGAAAGGTAAAAATCATAACTTTTTAGCACCTATCAACCCTCTTTAGAATGGGGTTATTAAAACAAACTATAGAACATTCACAGAAGTAGCTTGATACATGTTGGCTAAATATTCACTTCCTAAATATTTTTAGGCTAAAGTAGTTAATACACCTTATCATGGTTTAAATAGGATGAACATCATATCTAAATTAAATAAGTAACCCTTTGAGCTTCTTAAGGATAGTTAACCCAACCTCTACATCTATATTTTTTTGGATGAAAAGTGTTCATACATAATAATGAAAAAACACTTTTAGGAAAATTTAATTCTAAATTTGATGATGGAAATTCTAGGATATTTGAGTGTTGAGAAATCCTATATATTTTTTAATAAAGGAACATTGGCTGTAGAGGTGACCACATATGTAATTTTTGATAATTTTTATATTTCTGGAGAATTTAGGTTAAAAGTAGAGTATGTTGAAGAGATCTCCTAAGGAATTGAAAATGCAAATCTTGAAGAAGAGATTGAAATAAAAAATACATTTCCTAGAGAATAGAAATGTTATAAGAGTCATCCTAAAGAACTGATTTTAGGATACCCGACTGAAGGAGTTAAAACTAGACATGGACTTAATAATGAAGTAAACCACTTAGGATTTATTTCAATGATTGAACCCACTATTGTAAATCTAGAACATACTTATAAATTTTTTATTCTAGTAATGCATAAAGTTGAATTATTTTATTAGAAATGATGTTTGGGATTTGGTAAAAAGACCTAAAAATCAAAGTATTATTGGAACTAAGTGGGTTTTTGAAAATAATATGAATGATTCAAGTGTAGTGGTTTGAAATAAGATAATATTGGTGGATAAGGAGCTTAATTAAATAGAAGGAATTGATTTTGAAGAGATGTTTTCCCCTATAGCTAGACTTGAAGCAATTAGGTTACTTCTAGGCTTTGCTTGTTTAAAATGAATTAAACTATTGCAAATGGAAATTAATAGTGCCTTTATTGATGGGGTGATAAAAGGAGATGTTTACGTCGAGCAACCACTAGGTTTTGAAAATTAACAATTTCCTATTCATGTGTTTAAATTGAAGGAGGCATTTTATGGATTAAAATAAGCATCTAGGACATGGTATGAAGGGCAAACTATATTCCTACTAGAAAGATCCTTTGTTAAACGGAGAATGGACACCACTCTCTTCTTAAAAAGAGTAGGAGATGACATACTCGTTTTTCAAATATATGTTGATGAAACATTGTTTGGATCCACTAATAAAAAACTTTGTGATGATTTTTCAAAAAATATTAAGGAATTTGAAATGAGTTTGATGGGAGATTTGAGTTACTTTCATGGTTTTAGTGTAAAATAGAAAGATTAGGACACATTTATTAGTAGATAAAAATATATTAAGGACATCCTTAAGAAATATATAATGAATCGTGCTAAACCAATCAGTGCTCCAATAAGTTCCTAAGTTATATTTGATAAGGATTATAAATGCAAATCTGTTGATCAAACGAAATATAGAGGGATAATTAGGTTATTACTTTATTCGACTGCTAGCACACATGATATCATATTCAATATTTATTTTTGTGCTAAATTTCAAGCTGATCCAAAAGAATCCCATTTGGTTTCTTTTAAAAGTATTTTGAAATATCTTTTGGGAGCTCATATCTTAGGGATTTGGTATCCTAGGAACAACACTTTTTATGAAATCATTAGATATTCAGATTTAGATTTTGTAGGTTTAATAAAAAAAGTACTTCTAGAACTTATCAATTCATTTGAAATTCTTTTATTTCTTGGTGAAGCAAAAAATATAATTCAGTAGCCCTTTCTACAATTGAAGTGGAATATATAGCCTTAGGAAGTTATGTGGCATAGGATCTATGGTTAAAATAATAACTAATGGATTTAGGCTTTTCAATTGATACAATTCCAATTTTTTTTTATAAAACAAGTGCCATTTGCAAAAAATCCAATTCAACAATCTAGGACTAAACATATAGACATTAGGCATCACTTCATTAGGAATCATGTCATGAAAGGGGAAATTGAGCTACATCATGTAGCAACTAAAAATCAACTTGCAAATATTTTCACCAAACCACTAGTTTTTGAAATTTTTAGTACCTTAAGAACCAAATTACGTGTTATTGATATTCATGCATGATAATTATAATTTTTCAAATCATGTTTGTGTTTTATTTCCTATGTGTTTATGATTGTGTTTTATTCTTTGTCGTGATTTGTTTTCAGTTGAGGTTTCTCTATATGTTGTTTTTTATTTATCTTTTTATTATGTTTCTTTTTATGTGGTGTAGATCTTAGAAATGTTCCTTGGTCATCATGTTAAAATTTAAAAAAAGTATTATTAGTTCGTACAGTATGAACCACAATCATACTGTACAAATTGCCTAGATTTTACATGATTATTTGTTTGAGTTTAACAAATGGAAAAAAAATTTGCAACTCAGGAATCTAGATTAAGAAAGTGATTTTATATGATAGTGAAATATTATTATTCTATAAGTTTTATTTTCTGTCCAAGCATGTACTGGATAATTTCTATATACTGTTTGTTTGTACTAACATTTCAAGGAAATTAAACTCCCAACTACTCGAGAATTCAAGATAGAGTAGAATAGGATTTTATGTAATAAAGTCTTTAAATCTTTATTTTTTTTCTTGAATCTGAGAGAGTGTGATTTGAATTGGGTAACCATGCACACACATAGGGGGAGAGAGTCAAAACTTAAAATTCTAAAACTAATCATATTGTATGGATTCCAATCATATTATATGATTTGTAATGTTTTTTTTCCTCCAAAATGTAGTTAATCAAATCATGGCTTGTATTTTTGTACTATTCATACTATACAATGTTAGTTTATCAAGCGACTAAAAGTGTACAGAATCGAGTGCATACCAGTTCATCCAAAATGAATTAATTTGTATTTGTATTGTTCTTATTATACGATGATAGTTTATACAAATGACTGACAGAGTAAAAAATTTGGTTCATCAATGATCCTACCAAATAAAGCCTGATTTGTATTAATTATTCATATTGTATGATGTTAGTTTATACAGACGACTAGTAATATATGAAATAAGGTTTGTAACATCTCATACCTGATAAACACATTCTCTTTTGAACTATTCTTATAATACATTGTCAATTCTTATAGATGACTGACAATGTATGAAATAAGGTTCATACAGGATCGAACTAAGATTTTTAAACTATTTATATAGATAATCCATGATCATATTATATGATCTGAAGTCGGTTCACTTGTAATTTTCAATTTTTGGACAATTTTCTTGTGTTTTATATATAAGAAGTCCTAAAAACTATCACTCAAGACATTTGTAGTAATTTTCTCTTGAGAGTGTCCATTGAGTGTGAGTGTTTTGGAGAGATTGTGAGAGTGAAGTGTGAGAGATGAAATGAGGTGGAGTTGTGAGGGATTCATAAGTTTGACCAAAGCTAGGATCTCTTTATTTTCTTCAAATTTATGCCCATCTTCTATAAAGGCTTTCGAGAGAAGATATTCAATATTGTATTGAGGTTCTATGCCTTCTCTAGGAGGTTAAAAAAGAATGTGATGATTCTCTTCCTCCACCAAGAGGGTTTAAAAGGACACGAAGATTCTCTGCCTTCACCATGAATGTGAAAAAAGTTATGACGGTATGCTGCTAACACATGAAGGGTGTAAAAGGCATTGGTACTCTACCGCACTGAGTTTGTGGAAGAGTGTTTTTAAGGGCTTCTCCACCTTAATATTAGGGAAATAGGATAGTCACTTTGATTTAGTGTAATACTTCGAGAAGGAGTCTCCATTGAGTGGATGTAGGCTGATTTTTTACCTGACCACTATAAATTTCGCATTCTTCTATTCACTTTTATTTTTTCTGTGCTTTAAAGTTTTGTGGCTAAAAAAGCATTAGAGATAATCATATGTAAATAACAACATACTCAACGATCATTTCAAAAAAAAAATTATTAATGGTTTTTGAAATTCCAAGAATTTTTTTTTTAAATTACTAATTCACCCTCCGCATGTTTAGCCCTTTTTTTAAGAGATGCAAATTGCATTAAACCAGGAAGAAAAATCTATTACAAGCTAAAATAGAACCAAACTAAAAAAGCTTCAATTTCCAAATAAAGGGAAAGGAATCACTAAAGAAAAGAAAAAAATATATAAAAAAGAATGTAATAATAAAATAAAAAAAGACATAATGGAAATAAGATCGACTAATCCTCACTTTGAACCAGTTAGGGTGTCGCGGACACCAAAATTTTAAGACAACCAAAAAAGGTTTGTTTGTATCGAAGAATTCCCAAGAAGATAAAAATTGACAACTAGATAGAATCTTAAATTCCATTACTCTAAAATCATAATGCAAAAACACAAAGCTGATAACCAGAAAATTGAGATTCCAAAAGCCACCTCGTCTCTATTAAGAACAAATAAAAAACTCATCATCGTAGTCAACCAAGTGGTATATAAGAAATTTGAAATCTCCACTCCCTTCAAGTCTTCAATAATCAAGACATGAACTTCAAAGAAAAAATAATAACATTCATTAGTTTAGATGGGATAAGATTCCACCTAATGCCATCACTAATGCAACCAATAGCATACACCTTGGAAGATCTAAACAAAGGTAATGATTTAATAACTCATGTTCCAACACCAGAGAAGCCAATTCCCATAACAAATAGATTAACCATCCCACAAAAGTTACATTCCAATCTCAAAACCTTAGCACTTCAATTCAATTCCAACTCCAGTGAAACACTTAACAATATACAATCTGTAACTTTCACACTAATCGGAGGAAAATGTTCTTCAACATCCAGCTAAAAAATTGCACAAATGACAGCATTTAGAAAAGAAAGCACACTTAACACAATCTCCAATACCTCAAAACAGTCAAGAATACCATACGTAGTCAACCCACTAGCAGATAGGAAATCTAAAATCTCCACTCCCTTCAAGTCTACAGTAATCAAAACTTGAACATCAAAGATCAAAGCAGTAATATTCATTAGCTTAGATGGGATAAGATCCCACCTAATTCCATCACCAATGCGTCCAACAACAGACACATTGGATGTTCCAAACAAAGGCCATGATGCAATAAATTTAGCTCCAACAACAGAGAAGTCAATTCCCATAACAAATGGATTAACAATCCTACAAAACATAACATCCAATCTAAAAACCTGATAAAGAAAACCTACTTTAATAATCACCAAACTCTCAAAACAAATTATAAAAACACTTCAATAATCACCAAATCCAACCACAATAAAGAAACCTATAAACACTTCTAATAATCACAATTATATGGTGCGATCCTTACATGAAGAATTACAAAATGCAATTGAAAAAAATGGATCAATGAAACATTCTCCACAAAAACATTCGATCCACTTCTAGCCAACCAAAAGCCAATTACACACTTCTTGAACAATAAGAGATTCATAACCAAGCACTTCTCATTTCCACACCTCATTGTAGCAAAATAATCAACCAAGAGCTACTCCAAGAAATCCTTTCTACACATAATAAAAAACTGTAAAAATCTAAAAAAGCTTTAACAACAGAACCCTCTATCAGTCACATAGGGCTGACAGATGATCACCACCAAAATTACAATATGAAAGAATAGCAACTCTCTGATGCTCCGCTCCACTCTCTACTTTTTGCTCCACTTAGATGCTCTTTTTTATGCTCCTCTTATATGCTCCGATGTTACGCTCTCTGCTCCGATCTACTCTGCTTGGTTAGCCCTTGGACAGGTCAATAAGGTCTAACAAGCTACACTAACTTTCAAGTGTTATCACACCCTACTTAAAAAATTAAGATTTAAACAAATTTTAAAAAAATGATTATAACCACTTTTATGAATCGGAATGCCCCTGAAGGATACTCTATCATCAGACCACTTTTATTTAATAACATCCCTTTAAACTTTTGTAAAACTCACATGTCTACTTTTTTGCAATCACTGTACTATCTCATATAAATATTAGTACATGAAGGTTACACTATACAACTTACTTTTTGATGGCAATAGAGTTGAAACATCATCCACTAATTGGACATTAGAAGAAAAAGGCTTAGCACAACTAAATACAAAATGTTTAAATAATTGTTTTTGTGCATTGAAATTACATGGCTATATTAATGTTTTTACTTACAAAATTTGAAAAGAAATCTAGGATAGACTTTGCGTAATTTATGAAGGGATGAACGAGGTTAAAAAATCAAGATTGAATATTTTATTACACGACTATGAACTATTTTACATGAAATTGAATGAATCAATTTCTAAAATGTATACATGTTTTACTTAGATTATTACCTCATTGAATGCTTTAGGTATAGAACTAACTAATTGAGAAAAAGTTAATAAAATTCTATATTTTTTAACTACTACTTATGATGTAAATATAATTGCCATAACATAGACAAAGATCTGAATGTATATTCTATTAACAATCTGCATGGATCACTAAATTCTTACAAGTAAGGAGTGAATCAAAGATAGATTGATGTAGGTGATAAGCAGAAAAGAGAAGAATATTGCTTTAAATGTGGATGATTTGAAAAGTGATAAATTAATTCCTGAGGATGAAGAAGATATTGCACTAATGGCTAGGCAATTTAAAACTTTCCATAGAAGAAAGTGATGGAGACGTTAGCATTAGAAAAAAGGTAAGTTCACTAAGAATGCAAAAGTTTCTAATGAAGTTATTTATTTTGAAGGCAGGAAGAATGGATATATAAAGAGTGATTGGGAATGTCAAAGCCAATTCTAGCAAGGACAAAGTTAACGAGAAAACTAAGATTAGACAAGGCAAGAAAAGAATGTAAAGAGCTTTATAGGCTAACACAGTTCAGACTGCTTAGAAATAGAAGCAACAGGGGACGTCACAAACTTGTGCATAATGATAGATAAACATGATCATTCATATCAAGAGGAGCTACGTGACTTATCCTATGATGTACTATTTGAAGTTTTTGCAAAAATTCATAATGTATATACGAAGCTTAAAAAATTGTATGCTAATCTTAACCTCGAGCATTTGAATTTAAAAAAGAATATAAAAATCTAAGGAAAGATCATGCATCTATAGACAACAAGCATATGGCTATGTTGGATAAGTTTGATGATTTGAATAAGAAGTACAATTCTTTGAAAACAACCTATACTAAACTTGAAAATAATTTTCAGGTGTTTATTGCAGAAACAGATCAAGGAGAACATGAGTTAAAAGTTGATAATTTATTTTTAAAAAGTGCAAACTCTCATCTTAAAGAAAAACTGAAAGCTCTTAAGGAAGATATGACAGGTCCAATATTTCAACAATTTTATAATCATAATCAAAAGCATACAATTTCAAAATCTAGTAAAAGATATTATAAATCACATAGATTTGTAAATCCTTTTCCTAGAATTAAATTCTTTTCATGTGAAATGATGGGGCATATTTCCCACGCTTTTACTATTCATAGTAGAATAAATTTAGTGTGGAGACCCAATGTACGTAAATTATAGCTTATCAAACATACATCGAGATAATCATTGTCAATAGGTGAACAAAAATTTTGTTAGGTTCTCAAGTATAGTGTTTGATAATTTTTTATAAATGCTCATATACAGGCCTTCATCAGAGTATTTGGTACTTGGATAGTGATTGTTTGAAACATATTACAGGAGATACAACTCGATTCATATCACTGGATGCTAGCTCTTGAGGCAAAGTAATACTGGGAGATAATACCACTAGGATAGTGGTAGGTACAAGTTTGATTGGCAACAAGAATAATTTTTTTATTGAAAATATTTTATTGGTTGGAGGTATAAAATATAGCTTGTTAAGTCTTAGTCAGCTTTTTGATAGGGGTTTTAACATTAAATTTTTACCTACAAGTTAAATTATAAGCAGAAATAAAGTTTTTGTGTTGCATGGAATAGGGTAAATAATATATACATGGTTGATTTAAATTATGTTAAATATTTTAATGTATTTTTTCTGAAAACTATTACTAAAGAATCTTGGTTATGGCATTGAAGACTTTTTCATACGAACTTGAAAAATCAAAGGAAGTTTCCCCAAAAGGAATTGGTTAGAGAAATACCCAAATTAGACTTCACTAAAGATCACCTTTATTATGCATATCAATTAGGAAAATAATTCAAGTCCTCCTTTCATTCAATTAAAAATCTTAATTTAGCAAATCATTAGAAGTTATTCACATTGATCATTTTGGACCAGTTAATATTGTAAGTCCATAAGGAATTGTTTTTTGTGTATGCAATTTTTGATAATTACTCAAGACTCACTTGGCTAAGATTCTTATCACGTAAGAGTGAATTATTTGGTGAATTTAGAAAAATTTCTTCATGGATTAGAGGAGGCTAGGTTGTAAACTTCTTTAAATTCAAAGTGATCATAGAGGAGAATTTGATAATGAAAAATTTGAAGTTTTTTGTAAAGATAAAAAAATATATCACAACTTTTTAGCTCCCAGGACCCCTAAAAATAATAGGGTTTTTGAATGAAAAAATAGAATTTTGATAGAAGATGCTACAACCATATTGGCTGAATATTCACTTCTAAAATATTTTGGGCTGAAGCAGTTAGTACGACTTGCTATGTTTTGAATAAAGTAAATATTAGATTTAAGTTAAAGAAGACACTTATGAACATCTTTAAGGGAAGAACACCCAACCTCTCATATCTACATGTCTTTGGATGAAATATTTTTATCATAATAATGGTAAAACTCTTTTAAGAAAATTTGATCCAAAATTCAAGGAGGGATTTTTTCTAGGATATTCAATGTTGGAAAATCCTATAGAATTTTTAACAAAAAAACTTTGGTAGTTGAGGACACCAATCATGTAGTTTTTGATGAATAAGACTTTTTAGGAGGGTCTAAGTTAGAAGAAGAAGATTTTAGAGAAATAGCACAAGAAATTGAAAATGCAATGCCTAGAGAATGGAAATATCCTAAAAGTAATCTTAAAGAAAAAAATTTAGGACACCCAAGTAAAGGTGCTAAGACTAGGCATTTACTTAGCAAAAAAATGTGAACCACTCGGCCTTTATTTTAATTGATTAAACCCACTAATATAAATCAAGAACTTTCTAACGAATTTTTTATTTTGGCCATGCAAGAAGAATTGAATCTATTTATTAGAAATGATGTTTGGGAGTTGATTAAAAAACCTAAAAATTAAACTTTTATTCGAACTGAGTGGGTTTTCTAAAATAATATGATTGATTCTGGTGTAGTTGTTAGAAATAAAGCAAGATTGGTGGCCAAGGGGAATAATCAAATAGAAGGAATTGATTTTGAGGAAATGTTTGCCCCTGCAGCCAAACTTGAAGTGATAAGAGTGCTACTAGCCTCTGACTATTTATAAGAATTTAAATTCTTTCAAATGGATATTACGAGTTTATTTCTTAATGTGGTGATACAAGAGGATGTTTATATTGAGCAACCTTAAGGTTTTAAAAATTCACAATTCCCTAAATATGTGTTTAAAATGAAAAAGGCATTATAAGGACTAAAATAGGCACCAAGATCATAATATGAAAGGCTAAGAACATTCCTACCAGAAAGATCATTTTTTAAAGGAAGTGTGGGAACCACTATCTTCTTAAAAAGAGTAGGAGATGATATACTTATCATTCAAATATATGTTAATTTTATCTTGGTTATATCCACTAATAAGAATCTTTATGATAATTTTTTAAAAATAATGAGTAATGAATTTGAAATGACTTTGATGGGAGACCTAAGTTACTTTCCTGGTTTTAGCATAAAATAGAACGAAGTTGGAACATTTTTTAATCAGTCAAAATATATTAAGAACATCCTTAAGAAATATGAAACGAATAAAGCTAAACTAATAAGTACACCAATGAGTTACTCAGTGTATTTTTTTTTTGGAGAAGAAAAGCAAAATGCATTAATAAGAAAGAAATTCCTAGATATAAACTAATCAACCAAAAGGAAACCTATCACATTCCTTATTCAACAAAGCAGCAAGGGAAGGAAGGATATTATTCTCACTAAAAACTTCACAACTACAGTTATAATCACAAGCTAAGTTAGCACAATAGTTAGCTAACTTAATACAATCAGTATCACACATCACTTCTAACGTCTCTTTGGCTCTAGCATTTGAGGTGATTCTGCGGCAATTCTAGGGTTCCTCTTCATGCTATCATTTGGTGCCTTCCTGGCTAGTTTTCCTATAGTATTTCGCTCTAGTATTTATGTGGTTTCATTCTATTGCTTCAAGATTTTTCTTGTCGGCCTATGGCTTCCTGTGTGGTCTTATTTCGGGCTATCTTTAGCGAGGTCTGTGTTTTTTCTCTTGGTTTTGCTCCTTTCCCGAGTTTGTTATATTTTTCATGATACTTTTGAGCTTCCATTTTGTTTTTTCCATCATTTTTTATGGCTTTGGGGGATGACGACCCTGTCATCATCTTACCCTCCGTTGGCTACTACTCTAAATAGAAAATACTTCTCTTTTATGGATGTACTTGCTGGATCTTCTACTCCCCCCCCCCTTCTAGTTTATTTATATATTATTTAAGGGTTGTCCCACCATAATGTTTGATGATTCAATTGTGTCTCAGTTAGCTTCCCCCTTCGCTCGTACTCTGGTTGGGAAGTTTATTCTGAGTCGTCCTAACCTCAATGTTATTCGTAAGTTATTTGTGAATTTGAAGCTCTCAGGTTCCTTTCATTTTGAATTGCTAGACCCCCATCATGTGGCGATCCAACTAAGCAACAACTTTGATTATAGCCAAATTTTTTTCAAGAAGGTCTTATTTATTCAGGCTTGCTGAACGAGACTCCTTAAATGGACACCTGATTTTGATGTCTGTGAGTAAGCACCAATTTCCCCTATTTAGGTTTATTTCCCTAATCTAAAGCTCTATTTTTTTCAATTCTCAAGTTCTTTTTGGGCTTGCGTTCATTCTTGGTCGGCCATTGCAAACGTAGTAGACCATATCTTCAATCTCACGCCAATCTATGGCTCGTTTATTGGTTGAGTTAGATATTTCTAAAAAACACAGCATAGAAACATGGTTAGGTTCTAAATTTAAAGATTATTTTGAAAAGGTTGAGTTTGAAAATTATCCTATTTTTTTCTCATTATAAGATGCACATGCATAATTTGAGTGAAAGCTTTAAATTGCATCCGCATTTTAAGAAGGAAGAAAAAGTGTAAGAGGGCACTTCGAATGATCATGCTAATGTTGTTCTGAATCATACTATGGTGGAAGGTAAAGGTGTTACACCCCAGGGCAATGAAGTGGTTAATATTCATATTGATCTTATTCAGGCTATCTCCCCCTCCTCTT
Organism: Dendrobium catenatum; assembly: GCF_001605985.2. Classification (NCBI taxonomy): domain Eukaryota; kingdom Viridiplantae; phylum Streptophyta; class Magnoliopsida; order Asparagales; family Orchidaceae; genus Dendrobium; species Dendrobium catenatum. Next base: position 6,020,309 of record NW_021318832.1, on the reverse strand, counting down.
TTGGAGGTGAACTCCTTAGTGCTCAAATTGTTGAACCAATTATGGCTGCTATACCTGTTTTGTCTATTGGGGAGTAACAAATGTTAACTAATTACTCTAATAACATACTTGATCCATCCTCAACATCTATTCCTTATGACTCACAACATACTTTGCCTCAAATGGTTGTTATTGAAGGTAATACTAACTATCCTAATCCTCTTCAATCTATAATTGTTAATGAGAAGGTTAAAGATCTAATTCATGATAGAGCTGATCCTTTATTGCTGGAGGAAGATTTGTCTCAACAAGAGAACCTTGCTAATGTCCAAACCGAGAGTCTGAAGGATTTATGTTAAGGCATTGAGAGGAATAGTTCTACTTTTGAAGATGGTGTTTTCTATAAGGAAGGTGAGCTTCCTCTTTCTAAGGGGTCTTCAAGTAATTTAAATTATAACAAGCTTCCTTTATCTGATCGTTATCTTTGTGATGCTTATATTGATATGAAAGTGGTTATTTTGGCTAAATGTTATGCTAGAGAATATCATGATTTAAGTTTCTCTAAGGGTCGTGGTAAGAGAGGTAGAAAACCCAAAAATGTTTTCTTATAGTCCCCTAGAAGCACACGCTTACACACACTTATCATTAATTTGTTTTTTATATTTAACATTATTATTTGGAATGTCTGGGGTATTGGTTGCCCTTCCTCTAAGTTTAGAGTTAAAAATTTATGCAATATTCAAAATGTGTATATTCTTATTTTGCTTGAACCTCTTATTTTTATGGATAAATTAATTGGTACTACTAAATTTTTAGGTTTTAAACATGCTATGTCGAATGTTGCCAATAAAATTTGGGTTTTCTAGAAAGATTATGTTAGAATTGATATCATTGGGGATTTAACCCATGTTTTGCATTGTAATATTGAAAGTTCTAATTTCCAATATTATGCGTCATTTATTTATGCTCCTTTTCGGTATACTAGAAGGATTTTATGGTGTCAAATTGCTCAATTTCATAGTATTTGTAGCCTTCCTTGGCTTATTGGTGGTGATTTTAACACTATTACAAACCCGACTGAGTGTATAGGGGGTTCTCTTCCAATATATCAGTCGATGGATGATTTCAATGATATGATTTTGGATTGCAACCTTATTGATATTAGTTTTCTAGCAATAATTATACTTGGCATCATGGCCATTTGTGGCAAAGGCTTGATAGACTATTATTCAATAATGCTTGGCTTAATTCTTTTGAGTTGACTAAGGTTAACCATCTTACCACACCCTTTCTGATCACTCTCCTCTTCTTAAGAAAATTAAGACTATAGCTAGGGGTATCCCTTCCAAATTTAGATTTCAAAACAATTGGTTTCTTCATTATTCGTTTCTTTATGTGGTCCAGAATAATTGGCAAGTTTCTCTTTTCCAGAATGATTCTATTTCTTGTATAAATAGACTTTGTCTTAAACTAAAAAGGCTTAAGCAAGTTTTGATTTGGTGGAATCATAATGATTTTAAATTTTTGTTTTCTAATATTTTATTTGTGGAAGATATGGTTAACTCCATTGAGGATCTTTGTCAGTTGGATCCCTTTGAGTCCAATCTCTGTCTTTTGAAAGAGGCTAAAGTGGAGCTTTGTAATCTTCAAGCTCAGGAAGAAATTTTTTGGAAGTAGAAAGCAGCTGTCAAGCATCTAGAAGAAGGTGATAACAATACTAAATATTTTCATGCTTTGGTTAACAAGAAATGTGATATTAATTGAATTCATAAAATTTCTTATGAGGATAGCTCTATTGCTGAGGATAGTGTTGGGATTGCTAATCTAGCTATTAATCATTTTCAAAACCATCTTAACAAATCCTTTAATCCTTCTATTATTTCCAACCTATCTTTTATTCCGAATGCTATTTTGCAAGAGGATAATAATGTCTTATCTGAGTCTCCTTCTCTTGAGGAGATTAAAGAAACTTTATTTTGTATGAATGCTGATTCTATGGCTGGCCTGGATGGCTTCACTACTAAGTTCTTTCAATAAATGTGGTTATTTATACTGATATTTTCTCTACTATCACTGATTTTTTTAATGATACTCTTATTCTAAAGTTTTTTTTCTTCCACTTTTATTATGCTTATTCCCAAGAATAATGTTGTGAATTACTGGAATGACTCTAGACCTATTAGTTTGTATACTATTTTTTATAAATTCATTTCTAAAACCTTAATGAATTGGTTAACTATTTTTTTGCCTAAGCTTATATCTCCTTTTCAAATGGGTATTATAAAAGGGCGTGCTATTGCTGATAATATCCTGTTGGCACATGAATTTTGTCAAGACTTGGATGTTAAGGTTAGAGGTGGTAATATGATTATGAAACTGGATATTGCTAAGGCTTATGATAACATTAATTGGAATTTTATTTACAGTACCTTGAGGTTATTTGGTTTTCATTTTAGTTCATTACTCTTATCAAGACTTGTATTGAAATCCCATTTTACTCCATTATTGTGAATGGTAAGAGTCGTGGGTTCTTTATGACTTCTCATGGTCTTAGACAAGGGGATCCCATTTCCCATGCGCTCTTTATTTTTGTTGTGGATTACCATTCTAGGGGCCTTGTTGCTCTTTTTGATAAATATCATAGTCTCTATTTTAGAACTTCAGGTGGAATTAAAATCCTTTTTTTATGTTTTTCTAACAATTTTATTATGTTTTTGAATGCTTCAATGAATAAGATTGATCAAATTATGAGCTTCTTTGATTAGTTTGAATCGGTTAGTGGTTTGGCATTTAATAAGCATAAGCATTGTTTTATTATTGCTAAGAATGTTTCTTCAGATTGTGTTATGGATATTAAGAATCTTACTAGCTTTACTCAAGGTGTTTTCCCTTTAAAATATCTAGGTATTACTCTTTATAAGGGCGGAAAGAAGACTTTCCTCATTGATGATTTAATTTCTGTTGTGCAGAATAGATTGTCATCTTGGGATTCTAATTTCTTATGCTTTGGTGGCCATCTTATTCTTATTAAAAGTGTTCAGTGCTCTATTCTGGTCTATGGTTTTCAAACCCTTTTTCTTACTGAGACTGTGTGCCATAGAATTGAAAGAATTTTTTAATAATTTTTTTTGGAAAGGTGCTAGGAATAATTCTAAGATTCATTGTTCGTAAATGTTGTGGGACTTTATAAGAAGGGGCTTTAGGGTGTAAGACTATGTTTGATTTGGCTTCCACTTTTTCTTTCAAACTTTGGTACAACCTTACAACCAATATGAGTTATTGGGCCAATTTTATGATGGCCAAGTATTGTGGGAGAGGCATCCTACCATGTGTTGTTTTTTGTAAAGACCACTCTAAAGTTTTGTAGCGGCTTTGCTTGGTTAAATGGAATGTTGAGCCTTCTATTATGGGGGGTCTTTGTAATGGCAATATTTACTTTTGGCAATATCGTTGGTTAAATAGACACTTAATTGATTCTTTATGAACTCTTTTTCCATTGCTAAGGTGTAGGTTAACTACTTTTTCTCTAATAATGGTTGGTATTTAAAGAAACATTATGCAATTCTCCCTGACTTTATTATTTAGCTTATTTAAAAGATTCCTCTAAATATTAATTCTATGGATGTATTGCTCTGTACTTTCACTAAAGATGGTTTCGTAAGAGTTAAGGATGCTTAGCATTCCTTTAGAGCTAAAATTGAGTCTTCTAAGCTTTTTGAAATGATTTGGCATAAAAGTTTCCCCTCTACTATTTCTACCTTTATTTGGAGAATTCTTCACAAACTTTTTCCTACGGATGATAATTTGAGGAAAATAGATTTTATCTTTCCTTCTAAATTCCAATGTTATTACCATGTTGACAATATGCATCATATTTTCATCTCTTGTCCTATTGTTGTTAAAGTGTGGACTTATTTTAGGGATATTTTTTATCTTAACTTTCTTACTATTTGCTCAATTGTTAGTTTGTTAAGTCTAAAGGCAATGTGAGAAATATTATTACCTCTCTTATCCTTTGGGTCCTTTGGTTGGAGAGGAATGATTCTCGCTTCAATGGAGTAGTTATGAATTACCAGAGAATTATCCATAAAGTAAAGGATAAAATTTTTGCCCTTTATTCTACTAATTTACTCTCTTTTAAGAATTTTGAGAACTTTTTATTCACTTCCTCTTTTTTTGGTATTAACTTTGAGGTCGATAATTGTTAGAATGTGATGAGATGCATTACTCGGATCAAGCCTCTCTCTAACTCTTTTAAGCTGAATGTGGCTAGTGCTATATTGGGTAATATTGTTTCTTGTGGTGGTGTCATTAGAGATCACAATGGCACCTACATATTGGTTTTTGTTGGGCTATTGCTAGTTGTGATGTTAATTTTGTTATTTACTATGTTGTGCTTCACGACTTAAGTCACTGTGCTAACCTTAATCAAAGTAATATTGTGCTGGAGGTGGCTTCTTATTTTTACAACAATTTTCTTCATGTTAAGTAGGATAGCATTTGTTCCTCTTCTTTGTTTTACATTCGGAGGGACATTAGGGATATTCTGAACTAGTCTAAACTTCTCTTTTTCTACCATTTTGGATGAGGGGAATGCGTGTGCTCAAGCTATTCCCAATTTGGGTTGTGATTTTAATGGTTTGATTGAGATTTCATTTTCTCAATTACTGTCTCTTATTAAAGGTCTCCTAAGATTGGATCAAATTGGATTATGTTATGTTAAGCATTAATTTTAGTGTTTTTTCTCCCTTTTTGTGGCAGTGGGGTTTTATTGGGGTGTTCTGTTTGCCTTCGGTTCAGGCTTGGTTTTTTCTGCTCCTTGGTTTTTTTGCTACTCTGTTTATTCTCTTCCTCTATGTTGGGTTGGTTTTTTTATTCCCTTTCTTGTATTGTTGCTTCAAGTTCTTGATGAGATATATTTGGTGACCTTTTCTAGTTCTTTCCTTTCATGTTGGTGGTTCTGCTACTATATATTGGAATTCCAGGTGGTTTAGAAGGTTTTAGCTAATCTTTGCTGGGTTATTTATATTCCTTATCCTTTCCTGGGCGTTTTCTGAGATGCAAGTTGTGGTTGTTTAGTCCTGGGGACAGCTCGGGTTTAATTATTTTATGTTTCCTAGATCCCTTAGTTATGGCCTAGGATGAGTTTATCTTATTAGTTCTGCTTGCCTGGTATGGTCTTTATGGTGGGAGCATTGGTCAATTCTTCAAAATTTTACACTTATACTTCAGAAATTTTTGCTGCTTCCATTTTTGGTGGAGATGGGCTATGGAAAATAGATTCTCCTGAAATTTAATAGTTTATACTTATTCTGTCAATTATTTTCTGAGTATCTTGTTTATCTTACTGTTATTATGCATAATTATCAGGTGGTTATCTTGGCTTCTTATGTTCCTTTTCTTTAATATTTTAATGTTTTTGTTATTAATCTTTTGGACAATCTTTATATTTAGTTTAGGCGATATTACTACTATATCCTTCTTTCCTATCAGTCTTTTTTGCAGGTTATTTTTTGGGTGGATGATTGTAAGGATGCCACGGGTATTGGTGGCTTGGAGAATTTTGGTTATTTTTTCATAGCTCCTTTTTAGGTGCTTTTCTTAAGCACCATAGCATGTAGTTAGGGATTCTTGTATTAAACTATAGTGGATAACTCGAGCTGCTAGGTTTTACTTTTCTTTATTTTTGTAGCTCTTTGAGCAGTAGTGGGCTTGATTAATGAGTATGCCCCTTCATGGGTTTCCCCTTAAAAAAAACTTATTACATTGATGTTTAATAAATTTAAATAACACTTATTAAATATTTTCATGAATAATTGTTCTTCATCTAAATGTCCTTCCATCCTCTCCTCCGGTGCACTATACAATTTATGGTGAAAGTTGATGACATTCCAACTATCCCCTTCAATGATGATACCATCTGCATCAAATTTCCTCTCTTTAATAACATTTCCTAGTGATTTGAAAGCCAATAGCTCCAATTGTGAACTATCCCAATGAACATATCCAAAACAAAAGGCTAATAAAAATCTGCCTTTACAATCTAAGCACTCCACCAATTCTAGCTTTGTTCGATTTACATAGGGATCCATCAATGTTTATTTTAAAACGTTTTGGAGGAGCAGGGTGCCAAGAATTAAATAGTCTATAGGACTGGTTGTTACCCCAATTACCCAAGTTGATTTGTCTTTATGTAAAATGGTCATAAAATGATACCGATAGCTGCTATAACACCAGCACTTTCTTCCACATCACCATGCTTCATTTTGTTTCTATTATTCCATGAAATAGCAGCAAAGTTAAATACAACTTAGCAATGAATGGATTCCTACACAAAAAAAAAAATTAGGTTATTCGAACAGTCTGTGAAAGAACAAAAAACTGGCACAATAAATTCCCATGTATTTAATAAACCTATTACCTGCAGTAGTTTAGAACATGTAGCGGTACAATGATCAATATTTTTCACTTCAAGGTAGCCTCTTGGACAAATATTGGATTCAGTAAGTCATCTACAAAGAGAAAATCTGCAGTTGGAATTGCATTCCTGCATAGACACCAAATAAACACTTCAACCCGAGGATTGAGTTTAAGTATGTAGAAACATGGATCATATGGTTCTTGCATATCTAAAAAAATTCCAAAAATTTGAATCCAATACTGAAATGGATTTGCTAGACAATTTAAACTTTAGCTCCACCCTATCTTCCTCCAAGTTATGAAGCATATCAATTTTGCTGATCAAGTTCATAAGTTTTTCTCCAAAGAATTGATTTAGTTTAGGGACATTCCAAGCTCCATCTACAATGAGAGAATCTAGAGTAACTTTTTCCTCCTCCAAATTAACTATAAGCATAGGTCATTTCTCTATTCTTTCATCAAGGATCCACACATCCTTCCAGATATCAATCAAATAACCTGAGGTAATATTCCACCTTAAGACCACTTTAAGAGAATTCCACCCATCAATTACAATCCTCCATGTAGGCGAAGTAGTCTTCTTCTTGTCACATTCCCACCAGCATTTCCCATACTTAGCCATAATGTTCTGATTAAATAAAGAATTTAGATTGCATAATAGGTTCCAAGAAAATTTTGCTCTTAATGGCCCCACTTTAGATACTACTGAATAAGGACCCAATCCTGCATGCTCCTTTTGTTTACACAAGACATTACAAACCATAAAATGAAGCCCATGAGAGCTATCATGATTTTTCCAAATATAATTCGTACGAATCTTGTCAAATTCATTCAAAATATTCAAGCGAAATAATGAATATGAAGATAGAAATAATGGGAGAGCAAGAAAAATTGTTTTCATCAAGATTATCCTTCCTATAAGTGAGATAAATCTATTTCCCCAAGGATTGAACCTCTTGGAGGCTTTATCCAAAACATATTGAAAATCAAATTTCTTCAACCTTCTCAAAGCAACCTTAATTCACAAATAATCCATTTCCTCAACCACCTTAATGTTTAACAACTTTCAGATTTGTTTCTTCTTTCTTCTCCCTATATATTTTCCCATCATCATTGAAGACTTTTTAAAATTTACCATTTGTCTAGTCCAATTGCAATAATATAGGATCAACTTCTTCAATATTTTGATATTTTTCAGCTTCACATTTTTAAAAAATATATTATCATCTGCATACAAGAGATGCAAATTTTTTTTGTGCATTTAGTGATAATTTGATACCAACATCCTTGCCTTTATTTAAAAATGAGTTAGAAAATAATTGAGAGCACAAAATAAATAATAAGGGAGAAAGTGGGCATTCTTGTCGAAATCCACATCTTCTCTTAATCCACCTTGAGTTGCTTCCAATAATCATAATAGAGAACATTGGATCCTTCACACATTCTGTCATCAAATTTGCAAATTTAAAGGAAACCCCAAAGTATTCAACATTTGTCTCAATGTTGCCTAACATGTACTATCATATGCCTATTCCATATCAATTTTTATTGCCAATAGACCATTCTTTACTTTTGTTCATCTGATTTTGTTGCAAACTTCTTGAACCAATAGGAAGTGATCTGATATTGACCTTCCTTACATAAAAGACACCTGTTCTTCTGATATAACCTTATGCATTACCAATAGAAATCTATTTAATAAGACTTTAGTTGCAATGTTATAAATAGATTTGCAAGGGATAATAGGTCAGTATCCCGCAGGAGAAACTGGGTCTTTAACCTTAGGAACCAAAGCAACCAATGTCTATTTCCATTCATTACAAAGAAAACCCAAAGAGAGAAACTATTGATAGCTTTACATACATCTTCACCAATGTATTCAAATAAGTTTTGAAGAAGGAACAAGTTATTCCATCACAACCTGGAGCTTTATTCTCTCCCAAGTTCCTGATAACATCCAAAATTTCTGAAGTGTTGAATTTGGCATTCAACTTATTTCTATCATCATCATCCAATACTCTCCAAGGAGAAGGGCGGTTAATCAAAGAACAATTCTTTTCCCTCCATTTCTTATTGAAATAGTTTAAAAAAACCTCTTCTATTTCTTTCAGTTTCTCAACTATTATTCCATCCATCCCTTTAACATGGTTAATCTAGTTACCATTCCTTCTAGCATTTGTAAAAGACTAAAAATATTTGGAGTTAGAATCCCCTTCCTCAATACACCTTACCTTAGCCCTTTGTTTCCACCAAGTATTCAATCTAGCAAGGAAGACATTAATTTTACGCACCTTAGCCCTTAAGTGCCTTAATGTTTCAACAGACAACCCTCCTTCCTTGGCCTCCTTCTTGTAATTACAATACCTCCTTTTTCAGACCATCTTTGAGAGTTAAAAAGTTCTTTAATTTTGCTTTACTCAAAAAGAACAATTCTTTCAATGCTCTTTTGCATTTTTTATTTAAAATCTGCATATCATCTCCCTCATTGGACTTTTTCCATATTTTTGAAATAATACACGAAGAGGCATAAAAAGAAACCCAAACATCTTCAAACTTCACAAAACTATTCTTCTTAAAAGCTGAATAAAAATCTTTAAAATAACTGGGTAATGATCTAAATCCACCCTAGTAATGTGCATGTAAACTGTCACTTGAATCTCCTCCAAAGAAAAGGAATTAAGCAAGCATCTATCCAACCTTTCCAAGATCCTTCCTCCACCACTTTAATTATTCCACCAAGTAAACCTTGCTCCAACCACTCCAATTTCATGAAAATCATTATGATTCATAAATTTTATCATATATTTAGAACCATGAGAAAAACAAACTTCCTACCTCCTCTTTTATCCTCTTGAGCCAAAATATAATTAAAGTCACCCCCAATCACAAAAAGAACCTTTCTATGAGAAACCTAAGGAAGACATCCCCATAAGTCCCTTCTTTTAAAAACCTCCTTAGTACCATAAATATTAGAAATCATCCAACTCACTTTATAAAACACTTCCAAGTCTCTAATTATAGATTGATCACAAGACTTCACAATAGAGAAAGAAGCAAGATTAGATCTCCACATCACCCACTACAGGAAAAACGCTGAAAACCGGCGGCTTTTTCCGGCGGTTAGTCTGATTTACCGTCGGTTTTTAATGGTACCGGCGGTCTAACGGCGGTTTGTAAACCGTCGGAAAAAATGGCGTAGGAAACCATTTCCGACGGCTTGTTACCAGCGGTTTATTTTTGCGGCGGTTTTCCGGCGGCCAATACCACCGGTGACCACCGGAATTTTAACCGTCGGTTTGCCGGCGGTTAGGCCGCCGGTATTTAAACCGCCGGTAAGCCGCCGGTCACGTTACCGTTTGAGTCTTGTGATCAATCCACCCTAGCTAAGCCGCCGATTTGGCCGTCGTTAGAGTCCGACGGCTAGACCGCCGGTGACGCCGCCGGTAATACCGACGGTCTATAAACCGCCGGTTCAAACCGCCGGTATTTGACATTTTTCATTTAGTGACCATAATACCCCATGAAAAACCTTTAAATGAAAGTATAAAATAATCCCAAACCACTCCCATCATTTTTTAAAATGCCATTCTATTCCAAGAAGAGATTTTAGTCTCCACCAAGCCCACAAAAAAACATTATACTCATTTACAAACTCTTTTAAGTAAAGAGAGACCTCTCTATTTATAGCCCCTTTATAATTCCTCAGTGCAGTTGGACAAGGACTCTAAAAGAAAATTTCTTATTCAAAAAAAATTTAGAGGAATAATTGGATCATTACTTTGCTTAACAAATATCAGACATGATATCATATTTAGTGTTTATCTTTGTGCTAGATTTAAGGATTCAAAGTGCTCAGATGACACTAGAAAGTGCTCTGATACCACTTGAAAGTTCTTTAGGGATGTTAGACCCTATAAAACTGGCCCAAGCTAACAGAGTGGGGGGAGGGGGGGGGGTGAATTGGTATTTTAAAATTAATAATATGTTAAGTAAAAGTTATTCATTAATTATAATTTACACTATTAATTATATATTTAATAATATATATTTTAAGTTATATTAATCAAGCGAATAATATTAATATTTAAATATTAATTATATTACTAATTATTCAATTAAGTTAATTTAGATAATTAATTTATGCACTAATTATACTATTAATTATTTAATTAATTTACTTAATTTTCAATACTTTAAATTATATTAATTAAGTTAATCAATAATAATAGGTTTGAGACTTTGAGCTATAGAGATTGCACGCGTCGCTTCTTCGGCTCCTTCGTGGCTGTTCGACACTTCGACTTCGCTCCTCCGACGACTTTACCTTCCTGTCGGATCGGAAGTTACGACATTGTTCGGAATCAACAACGGGAGCTCGCTGGTTGTGAAGGTAACTTTCTACCTTTCGCTCGCTTCTGCGGCCAAATCCCATAAATCCGCCGAACCGAGGGATTTAGTAAATCCGGGATTTAAGCCTTAAATCCTTAAATCCATCCATCGCCGGGATTTAACGCTTGCACACACTGTTTGGCTGAATTTAGCGTAAATCCGACTTAAATCCCGCTGTTAATCCGATAACAAACAGTCCCTTCGTCGTCCTCTGCGATTTCGTCGTCGTCTTCGCCTGCGATTTCGTCTTACGAGCGACGACTGCGACTTCGGCTCTTTGATTGTCTCTTTCGTGCGTTAGGTTTCCTTCTGTTGCCGGTGTTTCAGACGACTGCGATTTGGGGCTCTTCTTATTCTTCGCCAGCTTTCACCCGTGAGTAACAGAAAATCAGTTCTTTGATGCCATTTATATGCTTGATTTCTTTGATGTCATTTTGGTTGTCATCTTCTATCATGTTTGAAACGCTTATATTTATGAATATTACCAAAAAATAATTATTATCAGGTCTGGATTTAAAACGCTAGATGGAATATTATGTGATATTGTATATTTTAAACATGAGGATATAGCCTACTATGATCAGGGAGGCTTAGATGTTCACTTATAAATATGTATGTAAAAAAGTAGTTCTACTCCTTTCTCTCACGTTTTGGTATGGCTGCAAGCCTACAACATAGTGCATAACATCAAACAAAGTCTTGTTTGTTTGTGTGTCTTTCTGCCTATCAGTCTATTCATTCTCTTGTGCGCCCCTTCGTTTTGGTATATGGCTAAAAAAGCACATAACCTGTAAATATATGCAAAGTTTCTTGGCATCTCAATCATCTTGACATGGTTCGTGGATAGCCCTGCGTATCTTCCTGTTCGAGCAACGAAGTCAATTAAGAAGAGGCAACAAAGTCGCGTGAAGAGGTGCAAGTGATGTAACTGCCAAAAGAGCCTGAGGAATTCATATGAACTAGTATGCATGTTGTGGTCAGCTGAGGAAACTGCAACAAAGCCATATGAATAGGTACAAGCAATGTGTTTGGCCGATGAGCCAGTAATGAAGTCTCGTAAAAAGGAACAAGCAATATGGGTGGCTACAAAGCAGATGATGAAGCTATATAAAGAGGTGCAGACGATGTATGTGGCTGACGAGCAGACAATGAAGTTGCATGATAAACATGTCGGCAATGTGGTTGGCTGAGAGCATGAAACAAAGTAGTTTAATTGAGGAGCAGATGATGAATATGTGAAAGGAGGTCTGGGCGGTTATGTATGCCAAGAAACAAGCGGCACAAGTACATTAAGTGGTGCAAGCAATGAAGTCAATGAATAACTAGGCAATAATGCCCCGTGAAAAAGTTGTTGGGATGTGGCCTACTAAGGAGCATGCAATAAATATGTATGAAGTATTCCAAGAAATATGGCTAATTGAGGAGTAAACAACAGTTACATGAAGAGTTGTAGATGGCAAAGTCATAACTTCGATGTCATTTTGAGGTCATTGATGGAGGATGCATGACATCACTATTACCTTAGAAGAATGGGATGGAGAGGGCCGAAGCTATGAAATCATTTTTCACTTGCAATAATAGATAGTGTATGTAAATGTCATGCCATTATCACTGTCTTCAAACGAATTTGTTTTTAATCTTCTTGTAAGATGCTTTAGTTGGTGGTGGAATCCTAATGTGCAAGAAAAAATTAAAAATAAGAAGCTTTGTTATAAAAATTGGTTTGATTTTAAAAATTCTGATAATTGGGAAATATATAAAGTGGCTCGTAAGGTAAAGGCTTGATGTTGTTGTTGTAAGATGCGAGGGTCATTTGTTTACCCTCAATATTTGGTGGAGGGTTCAATAGTTCATTAGTTCTAATGTTTGGCAATTGCCATGATGGAGGAGAGTTAACCCCTACTAAAGTGGAGAGGGTTGACAATTGTAGATCTCAACAAGGATTGGTAAATCAATACGCAAAGCACATCGATTGGTATGACTTATGTCAATCAATGATAAAGGGATGGCTTTTTACGTACGATATCAAATTATTGAGTGTTGAAAATAGTCTTCATTGCTAGAAAATTTTGAGTAGGCGGATTGTCTTAAGCCCAATATCATATCCTGGAAAAAGAGAATAAAACAAAAGGTCAATAGACCATCTCAAGGATTTTCCCTCGGAAGATTCTTTGAAACTTAAGTCAATGACCTAAACAAAACATACAATTGAAAAATATACTATGTCACCTTTACCATCCATGTCAAACCTAAAAGCCCCACAATTGAGTGCACTTTAACTCTTTGACCATTCAAAAAGTGAAGAGCCAAGTAGCGCAGCCATTAAAATCCAATTGAACCATCATGCCCCAATGATTATGGATTTATTGATGGAGGCCCGAGGCTTTGAGATTAATCCTAATGGAGATCTAAATAAAGCATCTGCATTTATATCAATAACTATGAGGTTGATCTCAAAGATCTAAATTGGATCATCATTTCATGCTAGAACCTAAAAGATAGTGTCGATGGAATGCACTTCATCAAGTTTGATAAATGGATCTACACAAATCTTGACATGATTGAGGAGGGTTCTGTGGGAGCATCATCCTTTTATCCAAATCTCATTGCACACAAATCATAATGTCCATCATCAAATGATTGAAATTAATTAGGAGTTGTTTTTAGGGCCACATCAATCTAAAAACCATTGAAACAATCAACACCTTTGATTAATTTCACAACAAGATGTTAGCAAGCCAAACAAAACTTCGCCCCCGAAACAAAACAGTTTCAAGTCAGTTATGCTCTGGCATTCCGCATTCTCATGCAACTTTACACTAGGAGTAAGCAATTAAGTGAAAAATCATGTGGAAGGAAAAATCCCTAAATGTTACAGGGAGATGCATCGAAGCAACCTTTTTTCCTTCAAAATCATTTTAAAAAAGTAAACAAAAAACACTGGAAGCATTTTGCATTAAGCTCTTCTTATACATAACGTGAAACAAATTTACCGAGTCAATACAGAATAAGAGTACCTTCGGCACCGGATGCTAGATGCCTGTCACTAGTGATGCCGCACCACCGTGTGCAAGGAAGGAGATTGCTTGAGTGTAATAAGAAATTTCTCGTAAGAGCACACTAGCAGCAGCAAGGGAGATAAGAATCAGAAAGTGTGGTCTTAGAGTTGGTCTGAAGGGCCGACGAGTCGACCTTGCGTGAGCAGTTCTGCTAGTTCTTTTATTCTATTCTTCTCCTCTAGTTGACTTGTATTTTATCATTTTATATTTTCAGTCCATTTAGGCTTTTAGCTCTTGTTTAGCTTGAATGATGCCAAATTTTAATAATAAAATTTTAAAAATGAGCAAAAAGTGTAAATTAAATGATTAATCATATCATATGTGTGTATATAAGATATTAATTAATTATATATATACAATATTTTATCTTTATCGAGTTGTTAAAGAGCCGAATATGTTCTATAGACTTATTTGTGTTTACTTCATTATGAATATGAACTTAAAATATTTGCTCAAATTCCACTCACTCAAAAAATTATAAAATAAGTTCTTTAACAAGCAAAATGTGATTTGTTCTCAGAGGAGTTTTTTTGACACTTTGCTAGCACGATGGCACTAAACTCAAGGCATAATTTAGTTGGTTCATTCAATCAGGTTAATTGCGTGATTATCTAAGGATTTAAGTAATGAATGTTGTGTCATTCTAGCTAAGCATGCAAGTCATGGCTTAACAGTTTATTTAAGAAAAACTCATATTCTGTTCTTTCTATGAAAAAGAATAATTCGTTTTAATTTGATTTATAAGTCCATTTTTTCTAATAAAAACAAAGTGTAATGCACTAAGACTGGATGTAATTGGTAAAGTGCTCATTATATATTTGTACATTTCAGTTTTAAAGGTTGTAAAAACATTCAAAGATGTTTGCTTACATAAATAAATGGGGCTCCAAAAGATAATATCTTAAACTTTGAGGGCGTTCTCTTTTGGAACCCTATAAAAGACTTAGAGCTAGAAGAAAGTAAGCAAATGTATTTAAACATAAATTTGTAGGAGTAGAAATCCAAGCATATAGTGGTGGACCTTGGCCATCTTACTTTTCAGCAAACACTGAGTTGTATTTATATTTCAAATAAGTGAATAAAAGATTTTATTTATGCATTTGTTTCATGTATCATACATGACGTTAGTTAGATACATCTGCATATTTTGGAGTCTCAATTAAACTATCTAACTTAAAAAAATTCTTGATTCTTTAGAACAAAGCCATCCTTTCTTGCATTCATAAGGCGATTGATTATGTTTAGGATGTTAGCTGACAGCTCACTCTAGGCAAGCATAAGCCCATATCGTGCACCCCTTAGTTTGTATTTTCTAACTCCTAATAAATTTTGAATCTATAATCTCTCATGGTATAGTAAATCAATATTTGATCTTCTAAATTCAAAATTTTAATCAAATCTTCATACATTTAAAAAAAATCTAATCTTTACTAAAGATGAACAGAAGAATTTAACCCCTTTAGATTAGAAGAATTTAGGAACTTCACTATGTATCAAACAAAGAAGAGAATAAAATAATATTCGTAGTCGAGAGTATTCTTAGACCAAGACCTAAGATATAATTAATCACAGATCAAATAAATCTCATTTGAACAAATGTATTGAATGGGAGAAATCTCATGACCATCGAGCTATACATATTATTATCCATCAAGTTATGTAGGCAAAAACCGCTATTCTCTATGGATAATCATATGTATAATTTCATATGCTCTTCCATTGGTCTTCTTGTGTAGAATGTAAAGGCTTACGACTATTTTTTCTTATAGGATAGTGGGATCTTACCCTTTACATTCTAATCCCCGCGAGCAGTATCTTTTCAGTTTCTTTAGTTCTTACCAATGTAAACCTCTTAAAAATTCACTTTTGTTTCAGCAGAAGTGCAATTCACCTCATTTTGATAGAATTTGCTTTAAAATGACAGTACTATTTATTCCTAAAAATTTAGTTCTATATCCAAGATTTCTATCAATTTTTTTAGCTTTTGGAATAATTAAATTGCTAATTATGGAAGTTCATGGCCAGCTTTTCTGAATTCGTCTTCAAATATGTCAGGTTCCTTGTAATTATTTTGCAAAATGAGCTTCTCATCAGTTTGCAGACGGGTGGGCCTTAAAGATCTAGTTTCAAACGTTAATGTGTACCCTAGTGCTAGTGGTAAATAACTCCAACAGAAACAAGCTGTTATACTGTTCTTAAGGGTGAAATAGATCACAATAAATGGCTATGTGCTTGCTTTTCAGAAGCAACTGGGGGATTGAACTTGCTTTTCAGGCGCTGGGCCACCAAAAAAACCGCAGGATCCACGAAAAATGGCCGTGATTCCAATCCCAAATATCTTGGTGTGAAGAAATTTGGTGGTGAGGTCAGTTACCTCAATCACAAGCGAGTACCATTTTGATGGGAGTTGCAGATATTTTTGCTCTTTCTTGTTTTTTATGACTAAAATTATTATCTTTGTTGCGCAGAAAGTCATTCCTGGTAATATCATTGTTCGTCAAAGAGGTACGAGGTTTCATCCTGGTGATTATGTTGGGATGGGAAAAGATCACACTCTCTATGCTCTGAAAGAAGGCCACGTCCGGTTTGAACGTCACAAGCTCAGCGGTCGCAAGTGGGTGCATGTTGATCCCAAGGAAGGTCATATTCTTCATCCTGTCTATCAAAATACTGCTGCTTCAGATGCTGCAAGCCATGCTTATGCCAGTTAGAAACTATCAAGGTTATGAACTAAGGCTTCGTTTGGGACGGCTTTCTTGATGCTTCTTAAAACAGCAGTTTTTTAGTACAAAAATTAAATTTTTAGTGCTAGAAAGCTGCTTCAAAAAGCAGTGAGAAAGTCATCCCAAACGAAGCCTAAAGCTTTCATTTTGTTTCTACGTGGAGAACAGTCCACTATAATACGGTGTCAATGCTGACTGTTATCTTTATTTTATTTGTGGGCAATATTAGTTAACAGTTTTGCTATGATAAATATTCTTGGCTTTCCAGAAATGGGGAACTTCTGTTCTGTTTTACATCATGGTTCATGGAAAATGATGAAGAGTAGACCTGCAAGACTTCTATCGGTAGAGATTTACTTTCATTTTCATATTTCATTTCATTTTCTGCACTTTCCTTCAATTCAAACAAAGCCTTGTGTCTGGTTTGGCAATATATTTAATTTTGTAGGTGGGTTGCAATATTAGATAAATATCGTTACGTTCTTCCAGAAACTTGGAACAACAATATAAACCATACTCCATCGGGTTTAGCTGGGTCGGTGGGCGAGTATGATTGGGAACCTCCCAACCCATGTTCGATTCCCCTCTCACGAGTCGTGCACCTAGAGTCTGGTTGCTAATAGGCTCGCCGAGGGATTAGTTACGCCATCAAGCATCTCTTATGAGGTGGCAGTGGGTAGATACCCGTTCAAAAAAAAAAAAAAAAAAAAAAAAAAAAAAAAAAAACAAACAATAGAAACCATTTTGCTGTGGTAAACAATGACATCCAATTCCATCAACTGGTAGCTTTTGTTCACTCATTTATGATCATGAAACAGAATGATGGCTAGGCCTGGAAAATTGCAATGTTCTGTGCTTGGTTTTCCTTTTGCCTAAAGCCAATTTCAATTTCAGTCGCTTTCTATTTGGTAATGTTACATGTCTTAGTTCATGCTGTCATATTATGACTATTATTTTGCTCATAGTAAAGTTGAAAAGGCAAAATTGCATTGCTCTATTTACCGAGGCAGTTATTGAAATTTATTAGTGATTCCTGTTGTATCTAAATTTGTTTTACTAACAATAATGGATCAAATTAGAGAGAAAAATGTTTGAGAGAAGAAAAACGTAGAGTGGGAAACTTTGGGATGTCACTGTTACCCTGTATTGCTAGAAAATACAAAGATTGATAAAAATAAGTTTATGTTCTAAGCTCATTCATTGATTGCAGAAATTATTCTGTGCAGATATTGGACTGTCTGGAGGTAAATCAGAACGTGTCACGTCACCCGGTATAAAACAAAAAAAAGTGACGTGGTGCATTCTGATTCGCCTCGGGTCGGCGTCTGTATCCTCATAGAATAATTTTACCATTGACTGACCCTTATTTATAGATTTGGGTCAGAATAATGCTACAGAAAAAGTTACATTTGACTATTTGAGCATTACAAGTAAAATTGTATGGCAGTGGTTAAGAAGTGCTTATTTTAAAATGAAAAAGTTCAAGTCAAGTTGACCCTGAGTTTGATAAAGCAAGGACTGCCAAGAGAATCACTATGCTTTTTAAATATTTAGAGAAGCTGAGAAGATATATTTGAGTGACTTGACAAAGAGTGTTGCTTTGTTTAGTCGCCTTGATAATGCCTCAAGTGAAGCTGTCAATCAGGTCGAGTGAGAAGTGAGTGAATTGAGGGAAGAACTCATTCTTTTGAGGAAGCTTTTTGGGCAGCTCATCTTAATTTCTTGGAATTCGAGTTTTATTTATGTCATGTGTATGCCATAAAAAAGAAGCTCCCTGCATCTCCTTAAATGGAGAAATTATTCTGTACGGACACCGGACGGTCCGAAGACAAATCAGAATGCGTCACGTCACCATGCATATAGCAGTATCGAGCAAAAAAGTGGCGGGACGCATTCTGATTGGTCTCCGGACGCCATTCATAATCCACACAGAATAATTTTTTTCCCTTAAACAAGTTGATACGGTATTGATGTCGAGTTCTTCACCACTTGATTTGTCAGTGGCATATCACATTTTGGCAAATGAATATTCCATCTTCCCAACAACTTATATTATACCTATAAGTTATGTCATTAAGCTAATTTTGTCATTTCAAATTTATTTATCATAAACCATTTGAATCCTTCTATCATTTTAGGGTTATTGTTAGTGCCAATTAAATCATCATTATATAAAGACATAGTAGTAAAATATCATCTCTTTCACATATAAAGCATATAAAAGAATTTTTTTTAAATCCAATTTCATGTATATAAATTAAAGAAAGAGTTAATAGATTTATTTCAAAACCTTGAATCTATTATGTAGAATTTGGCCTCTATTTTAAGATCTATATCTAAGAGCTGAGTAGCTAAATTCTCGCAACATCATCTTATTGAAGTTTTGTTTGCGTGTACTTATCTTTAAATAGGCGAGGGTTCTAGTAGTCATTATGTGAATTGATGCACCAGAGATCAACAAAGATGCGAGATAGTTTGAAGTTGCCCACATTTACAAAAATGTATTTGCAAGTATCCAACTTTAAATAGGCAAGAGTTCTAAGAGTTATTATAATGAGTAGCTAAATTCTCGTAACATCATCTTACTAAAGTTGTGTTTGCGTATGTTTACCTTTAAATAGGCAAGGGTTATTGTAGTTAATGTTGATTAATGCACTAAGATCAACAAAGATGCGAGATAGTTTGAAGTTGCCCATATTTATAGAAATGTATTTGCAAGTATCCAATTTTAAATAGACAAGAGTTCTACGAGTCATTATGTTGATCGATGCATCGAGATCAACAAAGATCTAAAATAGTTTGAAGTTGTTCACATTTATATAAATGTATAATGGTTGATTATGATCAGGAGTTTCTAAGAAAAATTTTGTAGTTCTTTTGGATTATATAATATATATTTTTTAATTTATATGCTTAACTACTTAAGAAGAAAAAGGATAAGAATTAGTATAAAATAAAAAAGAAAAGACTAACAATTAATTACAACATCATTATCTTTTTAATCATTTGTTTAACTTTATGTTATGTATAGCTAATTAATTAATTAATTTTTACCATGATGATCCATGATAAGGTATAGTCCATTGGATTAAAACTGATAAGTAAATAAGTTTAAACGTGACTAAGTTCAATAAGTTATAGCTTGATATAGGGTCTTTATCTTTTCAATCCTACATGACACAAATATCAATCAGAATGAGCCACGTCAATGATGTCGAGCCGCGGTCCTGACCAAGCGGTACCTAGCCGCGGACTTGGATATCCGAAACTTGGATATCCGAAACGGGATTCGGCTTCGTTACAGAACAATTTTTCACAGAAAACAGAAACAAACCTCATTCAATTAAAAGGCAATAATTCCTTATTCAAATAAAAGGCGATGGTTCATTATCAATTGTTTAATATTTTATTATGCTGTCATGACTTTTTGGTGTAATGATTGGATTTCCTATAATAATTTCATTTTTGAACATTTTTTTATAACAGATCACTCCTAATATAATCAATCTCATATAAAGTTACTAGGTATGTCAATTTTTGACACGACCCGAAACACGACTCGAACCCGACTCGGAAAAATCCGGGTTCGGGTTGAACAAATCAACCCGTTTTAAAAATCGGGTCGGGTTGACCCAGCAACCCGAAATTGACCCGAAAGTGACACGAAAACTCATATATGACCTGAAAACCCAAGATTGACCCGTTTTTTATCCAATTTTGACCCGAAAATCGAATATTGACCCGATTTTGACCCGAAAATTAGCAATTTTAGGTCAACTTTGGGTCATTCGTGTCGGGTCGGGTTGACCCGGACCCAAATCGGGTCGGGTTCGGATCCATAAACCTGACCCGTTTTTAAAAACGGGTCGGGTTCGGGTTGACCCGAATAGTGCCGGATCAGTTTCGAATTCGACCCGAACCTGACCCGCTAACCCGAATTGACACCCCTAAAAGTTACATAGAAATAGACTAGTCATGAGGTTCAACTCATAATAAAAAAGATCGAGTCAAAGCAAAAAAAATACTTTGCATAATATGATCAAAAAATTTAAGATATCTTGAGATTAAATTCGAATCCCCTCATCTCTCTCAAAAGAGAAAAATATTTATTTGAAAAATTTTTTAAAAGGAGCATGTTGGTAGGGAAATTTAGCTAGAGGAGCATTATTGGAGCGAAATTTAAGACGGAGCAGATATGCCAAAGCCATTGGCGCATTCAGAAAACGTCATTTTGTTTGGTGCTTTCAACCAATGCGGCATACCTTATTTGAGGTGATCGGACTCGCTACACCATTTAGCGAATTGGCTCCTATCTAAATTTCTGTACGATCTTACGTTTGGACCCAAAAAAGGAGAGATTATTAGGTGCAGAGTGCAGACGGGGAGAACCGTTTGCACACTAGTATAAAATCCAGCTAGGTATCGTTCGGTACCGCTAGGTACCACTAGGTATCGCTTGGTACCCTGTGTCTGTGCAGACGGTGCTCTCCCCATTGAATTTTTATTACGTCCTCCCACCTGATGTAGAAATACGTCCTCCCACCGCCAAAAAACTCAATTTTTGCTCGGTATTGCTACGTATTATTTGATAATAACGAGGAATATCATCATGTGAAGACCAATACCGAGTTATACCGAGCAATACGAAAAAATACCTAGTTTTTTCTAGGAAAAACTAGATATTTTTTTGTTTTGCTCGGTATTGGTCTTCATATGATGATATTCCTCGTTATTGTTTGGTATTGCTCGGTATTTCTCATTTTTTAGCGCGATTTTAGCTCCGGGAACACGTATCTCTACGTCAAGTGGGAGGTTGCAATAAAAATTCCTCCCCATCTGCACTCCGCACCTAATAATTATTCCCAAAAAATAGACCTTTTTTATAAAAAGCTAGCCGCGCCAGGTAGGGGTCGAACCTACGACTTTCTGCTTAGGAAACAGACGCTCTATCCACTGAGCTACAGGCGCTTTTTCTTTCAATTTCTATGTATTATGCATATATATCATATTATTTTTAACTTGTTCTCCTCTCTACCTAAATATCTTATTTGCGCAGTGTTATGAAAAAGTTAATTAACTAATATAATTTGATTTTGAATTATTGTTAATCATAGCTTAACAATTTCAACGGACACAATTCGATTGCAATTTGAATTTTTAATCTATATGCCACGTGCCAACATCATTTACTAAATTGTAATATACATAATTTTTTTTCATATTATCCTTTTTAAAAATTTATAGTGCCTAAAATAAAAATATACATGAATTACGGTCAGCAATATTATCCTTCAAATTATATAATTTTTTTTATTTCATCAACAATTGTTAACTATACTTTAAAACAATGATTTTTAGGGGGATTTACGTACATACCACTTTATTTCATATTATTTACATATCCAATACTTAAAACTTTAATATCACATGCCTACCACCCATAGAATTAATATGGATGCATTTAATGAAATATTTTAAAATTTATATGGTGGCATGCGTCGTAAGAATGAAATATAAAAGTAACATATTTTTTAAAAAAATGATAAAAACGGAGTGATATATTTGATATTATAATTTTATACGAGTGTTAGGAATAGAATGTTAAAATTTTGAGTGTTAAATATATAAATAACATGAAATAAAGTTGTATGTATATAAATCCCCTTAATTTTTATTAATCATACAATGCTATGTTGGGCTGAAAAAATGTTTTGTGCAGCCCTAATAAGGCTTCCAATTATTGTAGCCCAATTGCTTTTTGGGCCGTCCCTTTTATGCCTTGTTAAATGTAGGCTATGTAACTTCTCAGCAATGAGATTATTTTGTTCAGAGGTCGAACATAGCTCTACATCTGAATACCAACCAAACTGAGCCACATCAGCAATATCGAGCAACGGTACCGAGCAGTATTGAGCCCGAGTACCGAGCAGTACTGAGCCCCGATACCGCGATATCGAGCTACGGGCTTAGTTATTCGGACGGGGTCGTCTGGCTTCCGCATAGAATAATTTTTCCACCAATGGATATGATGCTAACTAACAATTTAGGGATCACAATGAAAGGAAAATGAGAGCCGTCTGATCTTCTAATAATCTACAGATCATAATTAAAACCTAAGTTGTAGCTATAAAAATTTAAACTTTAATAATTAAAAAAAATTAAAGGATTTAAAAGGTCAAATCAAATTGGAATGAAATCAGAATTTTAACTCAAAGTAAAGTCATGATACTATTGGTTAATCAATCGAATTGAAATCAATAATTGGACGATTTTGTTATTGTTTAATAAAATTATTGTAGAGAAAGTATATTTTCTATTGTAGAAAATAGTTTTTAGTACAAAATATTTTAAAAAGCAGTAAAAAAAATAGTGATCAAATAGAAATTAAGATTCCGATTTTAAAAAAGTTTTAAGAAATCTATCTCAAATGAAGCCTTATTCAATTAAACAAATTTAGGTTTCATTTGGGATAGTTTTTTTTTTTTTCCCCTACTTTCTCAAGCAGTATTTTAATACAAAAATTTTTACTTTAAGAAAATTTTGTAATAAAAAGTTGTTTTAGAAATTAGTAAATGAGTTGTCACAAATGAGTCGTTAATTGAACTAAAGATTTATTTTAAGCTTCTTCTTGATTAATAAAGACTTAAAGATTTTGACAAGCCATCAAACATTGGAGAAATTATTCTGTGCCGACACAAGACCGTTCGGAGGCAAATTAGAACACGCATGGTCCCCCAAAACATAGTGGATACACAGACGCGGTACACAGTAAAAAATGGAGTGGTGTGCTCTAATTCGCCTTCAGACGGCGTCCGCTCTGAAGAATCTTTCCAAACTTTAGGATGTGCTCTAACTTTAGGATGTGGATGTGGAGCTATCTCTTGACTTTAGTCTTTGGATTCTAATTATCTACCTATCATTGATTAATTAAAGCTTCGGCCTATATATAATTTGTGTTTGGACATTTTAATAATATAAATAAATATTCTATTTCTATATAAAAAAAGAAAAATTAATGCACAAATGAAAAAGTATAATTTATTCCTTCCAAAAGGATTAAATGGTGAGATTTGAGATTTCTTACTGCTTAACATGACCATACAAATTGTCATAAATAAATTTAAAAAAAAATTAGAAGAATTCTTATGTTTTATTCGGAGTAATTTTTTAAATGCTTTCTAAAATAGCTTAAAATAGCTTTTTAAGATAATTTAAAAAAAACAGCACAAAAATAACGTCAAAAGCTAGACGGAGCAAATAGCTATTGAAAATTTTACGATAAATAAAATGGAATTGGTAACAAAAATAGAAGCGGTCCCATGGTCTAGTGGTTAGGACATTGGACTCTGAATCCAGTAACCCGAGTTCAAATCTCGGTGGGACCTTTCTATTGTTAATTGAAGATTTCTTTGAATTTTTTCTTGCCGTTGAGTGACAAAGTATAGGTTAATACACACAAATGCTTGCTCTTTTTTTATTTTATTTTATTTTGCTGATTTTTACAGAAAAAAATTGCAACATAAATGTCTATAGTTAACAAATGACATTATTAAGCTCTCAAAAT
>NW_021318832.1:5974199-5996123 GCF_001605985.2 Dendrobium catenatum | reverse complement strand
TCACAAATGAGTCGTTAATTGAACTAAAGATTTATTTTAAGCTTCTTCTTTATTAATAAAGACTTAAAGATTTTGACAAGCCATCAAACTTTGGAGAAATTATTCTGTGCGGACATCAGATCGTTCGGAGGCAAATTAGAACACGTCTGGTCACCCAAAAATATAGTGGGCACACAGACGCGGTACACAGTAAAAAATGGCGTGACGTGCTCTGATTCGCCTTCGGACGGCGTCCGATGTCCGCACATAATAATTTTTCCAAACTTTAGGATGCTGATGTGTGGAGCTATCTCTTGACTTGACTTTAGTCTTTATAAGATAAAAGTCGATCACATGCATATAATGATGATAATCATTCACTTATTTTTTAACACCCAACTTGCTTTAAATTAGCTTAATAAAATTAAAAGTTAAAAATTAAAATTAAAATCTAAATTCAAATTTAAGTTTGAAATTTTTCTTTCAAATACTTTATTTTTTACTAATTACTCTCCAAAAATTATTTCAAACAATGCCTAAAAGGCTAAAACTATTGCAAGCTATCAAAAGTTTTTTATGTTAAGTTCATTTAAAGTTTTTTTTTTTTTTTTTTGGGCAGATTATGGGATTCGAGCATTTAAGTTAATTAATCAATTAATTAAGTCCTCTTAAGTTAATTTAATATATTGATAAAAAAAATTTCCTTAACTGCCAAACTATGAAACTCTTAACTATTAGAAGCATAGTTTAATTATTCATTATTTATTTAATTAGCAACTTAGGATTCTAATTATCTTCCTATCATTGATTAATTAAAGCTTCGGCCTATATATACTTTGTGTTTGGACATTTTAATAATATAAAAAAATCTTCTTTTTCTATAATTTATTCCTTCCAAAAGGATTAAATGGTGAGATTTCTTACTGCTTAATATGACCATACAAATTGTCATAAATAAATAAAAATAAAAATAGAAGAATTCTTATGTTTTATTCGGAATAATTTTTTAAATGCTTTCTAAAATAGCTTAAAATAGCTTTTTAAGATAATTAAAAAAAACAGCACAAAAATAACGTGAAAAGCTAAATCAGACGAAGCAAATAGCTGCTGAATATTTTACGTTAAATAAAATGGAATTGATAATAATAACAGAAGTGGTCCCATGGTCTAGTGGTTAGGACATTGGACTCTGAATCCAGTAACCCGAGTTCAAATCTCGGTGGGACCTTTCTATTGTTAATTGAAGATTTTTTTAAATTTTTTCTTGCCGTTAGAGTGACAAAGTATAGGTTAATACACAAATGCTTGCTCTTTTTTTTTTTTTGCTTATTTTATAGAAAAAAATTGCAACATAAATGTCTATAGTTAACAAATGACATTATTAAGCTCTCAAAATTCAAGAGATTGATAGATTGGCAGTTTAACTATATTAATATGTGTAAATTATAGTTGTAAATATTTGTATATTTAATATTTAAGATTTAAAAAAGGAAAAAAATAAATAATGTCTAGTTAACTCGATTCAAATCCTAGTAGACTCGTTCGCTTATACAATTATGGTATTTTTTTGAGTTGAAATCATATCATTGTAACCTCTAAGGATGGAGCAATTATTAGGTCCTTTCACTGGATGTAGAGGAAGGTTCGGTTTTAGGCAAAAATAGGTCAAAAAGTGCAAATACCGAGTTTATGTGTAAATTATAGTTGTAAATATTTGTATATTTAATATTTAAGATTTAAAAAAGAAAAAAAATAAATAATGTCAAATTAACTTGATTCAAGTCCTAGTAGACTCGTTCGCTTATACAATTATGGTATTTTTTTCGTTGAAATCATATCATTGTAACCTCTAAGGATGATATGTTTCTATGTTAGAAAGTTTGAAAATTTTTTTATGTAGCCATTTGAATCTTGTGATAGCTCAAATCAACATTGCATGCAACAGTAACAACATCAAGCTTTTATTCCCAATATGTGAGATTGATTATATGAATACTTTTTCTTCATTGTGTCATTTTAAGAGTAAGTTTCTCATTTAAATTTAATAAAAAAATTATTTCTAATATTTCTATTCAAGTATTTTTAGGTCTACCTCTATCTTTCTTAACATGGGTCAAATTCAATACATTTACCCTCCTAATAGGGTCATAAGAAGACCGACTTTTTATGTGTCAAAATAATCTCAGGTAGCTCTCTAATCTTATCGTCACTAGAGATACTCCAACTTTTTCACGAACATAATGTTTTACATTCTATCTCTAAGAGTGAAGTCATTCATCAACATGAGCATCCTCACCTCTGCAACACTCAACTTTACGCTTCTCTTTTAATAGGCAACATTCTGCGCCATAAAATATTGCAGGTCTCACCATCATCTTATATAATTTTTGCTTAAGTTTGAGGGATACTTTTCTATCTCATAATAGACTTGATGCATTTTTCCACTTCAACTCTCCAACTTGAATTCTACTAATAATATCTCATTCTATTTTACCATTACTTTGAACAATAGACCTACGATATCTAATACATGCACTCTTATTAATGGCTTGATCGCCCAAAATCACAATTTCCCCACCAGATCTTTTATTACTAAAATTAACTATATATATTCGATTTTAAATCAACTCAAATGAAAACCTTTAGACTCTAAAGTTGACCTCCATAATTCAAGTTTTCTTTTTTACTCCATCTTTAATATTATGAACAAGCAAATCAATGTTGCATGGATGAAAGAAAAAAGAGTTGTTACTTGACACTAGTTTAGCGAGATGCCTATAGCAATTGATGAATAGATGCAAAGTAACACCCTTAGTCGAGGCGATTTGGACAATTAAAAAAAAAATAATTATAATTTGCCCTTAGTGTATTGCATTTAGAATCCATACATTTTTACTTTTGGCATGTTTGTTCTCAAGCAAAGTGAACTTCAAGTATTTTTCTAAGGCATTTTGATAGCTAGAGACAATAATAAATACGCGTAAATAAAATATATGCAGATAATAAACACAAGATATTTATATGATTTGGCTAACCCACAACTTATATATGTATATAGTTCCAAGATAAAACTAATGTTCGCACTCTCCTAGAATTTATCTATACAAGCTCCCCCCTTGACGACAAGCTTTACATCCTACATGCGCAATATTTAACCTAAAATATGAATGAAATATACACACTATTTGGAGTGCGTGCATTTTAATTTTTAAGATGTTTGGTCTGAAGTAAAATAAATTTAGAGTGTTTTTTCAATAGATTTTGAATACATATTGTAGTTCATTTCTTAGGAATTTAAGTTTCATTTGACTTGGGTGAGTTCCAAATGCACCACTATGATATAGGGTTCTTGCAAGTCCATTGATTTGCCTAAGATTTTCATCCATCTGTTATGACATCCATCAATTTCACGTCATTCTCGCATATGATGCTATCAATACCTTTTTTGATGCCCATCATGCAAATGTTGTCATCCGATCATTTACTCCTATATGTAATGCGACAATGATGGTTGCACTCTAACATGTGATGATGCATGCATCATATGTGATGAGGCTTATGCATGCTCTTGCTCGATCCTAAGCCTAATCATGCAAATCACAAGTAGCAGATGAGATTTAAATAAGGTTTGATATGTTCACTAACAAAGAAATATATGATATTTGAGTCTTTGAGTTGGTTTTCTTTTAAATGGAGAATAAGGCTCACCTAATCAAAGGGATATTAAAAGAATATGAAAGTAGAGAAAAAAAATGAGATGGGACCTTAAGTCATTCAACACCTTAGTTCACTTCCATTATTAGTAGGGGTGTCAATTTCGGGTCACGGGTCGAACCTGAAACTAACCTGGCACTATCAGACCAGTTTATGTGTCATTCCGGGTCATTTCGGGTCATTCCCGGGTTCCCGAGTCAACCCGAACCCGACCCAATTTTCAAACGGGTCGGTTTTCAAGATCTGAACCCGACCCGCTTCGGGTTCGGGTCAACCCAAACCCGAAATTTTTGGGTCTGGTTTTCGGGTCAAGTTCAATATTGACAGCTCTAATTATTAGAGAAGGAAAACTTGTACTACTCTAGCAAGAAGAAAGGTTAGAAGCTTGGCTTTCTAATCTCTCTCTCACACACAATGATTTTTTTCTGGAATTTATGCATTAAACTCAAATAAATCATTAAATATTTACTAATGCATTTTTATAATTATCAAAATTGGATTATATAGGTTCAACTCATAATACAACACCTGAGATTTCTATTAAGAACTTTTCATGCCACATTTTAATTAATTTATTTTTTTTATATTTTTTCTGCTTGTTACTGAAAAATTACAACTTATTAGTTAATTAAGAATTACAATTAGTAAAGAAAAATTATATGACATCTTACAAATAAAGTAGAAAAAAAAAAAGAAATTTTTTTTTGGGACATTTAGGCCATTTAAGGCAAACTCACACACACAACGCATACACAAAGACTCGAACCTTGGACCTCTTAGTTGGAAGCCTAAGCTCTCAACCAATAGGCCAAGGAGAGTTGTGTTAAAAAAAAAAAAAATTCAAAATAACATTACATACACTGCATAAAAGCTGCAACAATTTCAGACTATTTATGCAGTAAAAAGCTGCAAGTGGTTTAAAATTTTTGTACTAAAAAATTATTTAAAAAATAGTTTAAAAAAATGGTCACAAATGAAATTTTAATAGAATTTTTTATTACAAACTTCTTTATTCTTCACTTTTGTTCATTTTATTTTCTTGGGTTTTTTACATCCGTATCACTTTATAACATCTATTTTACATATTTAACACCCTAAACATTAATATTTCAATTTTACCACCTTAACACAATTCTATCATCAGATATAACACTCCGTCCATACCACTGCTCACGACGTTATCCCCGAAATCTCACTTTCCCGCGTTTGGTGTATTCGATATTCCCTCTCGCGCGCTCCACCGCTTTCTCTGTTCGATGTTAACTCTCGCACGCTCGAGCAGATCCTGACTGCTAACGAGGTCGGACAGTGCTTCCTCTATTCGCGACGTCGGAGTGATATCACGTCGCGTTATCCCTGAAATCTCACTTTTCCGCTATTGGTGTATTCGATGTTCCCTCTCATGCGCTCAGCCGCCTTCTCTGTTTGTGTTAACTCTCGCACGCTTGAGCTGATCCTGACTGCTATCGAGGTCAGACTGTGCTTCCTCTGTTCGAGACATCGGAGTGATATCGCGTCTGCAATCCATGATATCAGCCGAAGGTATGAGTTAATGCCTAACCTTTTCAATGCAGCAAATAGAACTTAAGAAAATGGTTATTCAAATAACAGCAAGTACTAACAATTTACAAATTGATTTGTTCAGTAGATCAGTTGTTCTCAATTTTTTTGTAATAATGTGTTCGAACATAGTCTCTTCCGTAAGTTTTGATTACACATTTATTTGTACATTTGCAATTAGAAATCACATTTTGAAATGAATTTTCTGTCTTTGTTAATGCACGTCTCTGATGATAGCACTGGCGAAAAAAGAGAGGAATTATTGGTCTCATTTAAATATGGAGGTTTTTGGGTGGTAACCTCGTATCCCTGTAGGAGAAGGTACAATGGCAGCAAACAAAGAACTGTTAAATTTCAAAAACGCTATATCAATATTTGCAAGCTTAGAACATAAATAGCTTGGATATGTCTATGGCTCAAAGTACACCAGTATCTTATGTATTACAACATATATAGAACATCATCCAAAGAATATAAAGTTCTTACTACGGACAATGATGTGAATGAGTTGTTTAAACAGTCGAATGGGAATTTACGTGTTGAGATTGTTATTGTATTACAAGAAGTAGATGTAGATGAACCAATTTCAAATCCTATGGAGGTTGTGAGTTCAGACATGGTTGAATGTTCTATTACAAATATGGGTATTAAAGATTTAGAAGTTGGCACACTCTACTTTACAACATGCTATGCATTCAATAGCCATTAAAAGCAACTTTGGTGTTAGAATCAAAGCAAGTGATAAGAAATGAGTTATTGCAAAATGTTCCTACCAAGGATGTCAGCGGAGAATTCCTGCATCCCTTTGTGAAGATACTCAGTCTTTCCAAATAAGGCGACTGGATGGAGAACACACTTGTCCTGGTGTCAATCGTGCAGGGAATATACTCGCCACATCTACATGGGTTGCCAATGAAATTCAGGATCTAGTAAAGAGGCACCCTGACATTCCACAAAACAAAATAAAGAGCAATCTAGAAAAAGAGTATGGTTTATCAGTACCTTACATGAAGCTTTGGAGAGCAAGAGAATAAGCCCGTGATACTATTTTCGGTTCGATTGATAATAGCTACAAATGGGTCCCAACATTAAAAGTTGAATTACTTGAAAGAAATCCAGGGTCACATATTACATACACATGTGATAGTTCATATCATTCATTTCAAAGATTTTATGTTAGTTTTAAGGTGTGTGCTGAAGGATTTATCAGTGGTTATAGACCACTTATTAGTATGGATGCCTGTCATCTTAAATCAAAGTATTTGGGTGTGCTTTTATCAGTAAATGCACTCGATGACAATAATGGTTTATTCAATATAGCTAAGGATTAACCATGCAGCTAATACTAACAATTTATCTGAATCATTTAACTCTTGGATTTTAGAAGCTCGAAATAAACCTGTTGTCGACCTGATTGATATCATTCGTGGTATGCTGATGGAGCAAAGGGTTGTTCGAAAGATGAATAGCCTGACATGGCATCGAGAGCTAGTCCCGCAAGCAGAGGAGTACATAAGGAATATTACAACTAGAAAAGATCATCTAATTGTGTGTCAATCAAGTGTTTGGCATGATGAGGTGGAAGGTCTACATTCAAGACATATTGTCGATGTTGAGAAACGAGAATGCACTTATAGGGTGCGGTAGCTTATTGGATTTCCATGTATTCATGCCGTAGCATTCATTGGCATGAAAGAACACCCACTATGGCATTCTTATATTGATGAACACTACTACGTGTCGAAGTAAACCTTAAATAACTAAAATCTATGCTTATACAGTTTCAATTAAGTGTTTAATATGATACAAAATCTATAGGTATATAGTTGCGCTACCTGGAAAGGATCAGTGGAGAGTAGTTAATGATGCTGTCGAAGTTGGAGTTCTGAGTACATCCAGACCAAGGGATAGGCCTAGAAAAAAAAAAGACTAATAAATTTCTTGGAAAGGACAAGAAAACTCATAAATGTGCTAGGTGTGGTCTTTGGGGCCATCATCGGAGCACTTGCAAAAACCCACTCCAAAAAAAGAACAACGAGACTATATATTCCACACAATATGGCATCACGAGACGAGAGAAGTTGCCATGCAGAAGGAATGTAGCTGACAATGAAGTTGAATAATATCAATATTCATATCTTGATGGTTTATAAGTGTACCCCATTAATGATTTTTTGAATGTAGTTTTGGTTTTTTGTATGAAACAGAACTTATAAAACAACATAGGCAATCAAAAATAAATTGTGCACTTTGAACGGTCATTTGAGAGACTCCATGCTTCCAGATTTGGTTACAATGTCAGAGGAAAACTTGAATCTTTTTCAGGCCAGATTTGGTTACAAACTGTTATTTATTTGCATGGTATGTTGTATGGGCTAAGGCATTGCCACAGAAACAGCTTGATGAGGAAATCGAAGATCAACGGCTACGATCGTGTCTAGTTATTTTGATGTATTTGATTTGTTATTTACACTTTTCCCTTTCTATCCTCACTTGAGGGCTTTGTCTTACGTTGGCCCTAGGGGCAATTGTGTCTTTTTATTTTCCTTCATGTATTTGGCTATTTAAGCCTTCCCCTTCCTCTTGGAAAGGGATGATAATTATTGAAATTGAAATTCTTCTATTTGTGTTCTCTTTATGAGTTAATATTTTCTTGATCTCTTGGTGAGTTCAACTCTCCTAGATCTCTGTGTGAGTTCTATGGAAAGCCCAAGGTGAGGGCAAAAGCAATACCCGCCAGTCGTTGGAAGCATCCTCGACTCGTGGTTTATTTTATCTTATTATTTTCTTCTCTAGCTCTTGTTTTCCTCCTCTCCACGCCAAGCCCTACCCGAGATTCAATCATCCACCGCTTTATCCACTAGCTTCCTCCACTACAACCCAAGCTCCATCAATAAACCCCCAAACCCGACGGCAAGCCCCCTCCTCCTCCTTTGGCTGCCGGCCACCACCTTGCCCCAAGCCATGATGTAGATGTCAATCATCATAATGGCTCCTTTATTGTGGCCTAGCAACAAATAAAGGAGTTACCGATTTTCGAATTTCAAAATTTGAAATTAAAAAACATTCCATAGTTGCAAAATTCCAAATAAGGAAAGATTTTAAATTTGAATCCAATTCAAATTTCATTGGGAGTGGAGCTATTAGTTTCCCTCTTACTTGATCTCACTTATTTGGAAAGCATTGAATCTCCTCCCCCCCCCCCTAACCCCTCTCCCTCCTCCTCATTGCCGCCGACCTCCCTTCATGGGGTTTGAAATTTGAAATTTCAAACCTCCCCATGAGACATAATTAACTTTCCTAAGTTAAACCCCTGATTTTTGGCAATCTTCCTAATGGTATTCCCATCCAAATTGAAATTCCAATCAATTCAATTGAGGGCCATACATTAGGAAACTTTCCTCTTAATTGAAACCTAGAATTTCCATTCCAGATTTTTGAATAAAATCTGTGATTAAATTGTGAGCCCCATGTGAGTTAATACCAAGCCTTTCTCTCTCCTTATGTCCGGCCACCTCACCCCCATTGCTTCTCTCTCTAATTGCCACCTCACCACCTCTTAATTACCTCCCAAATACCTCTCCTCTCAAATGTAATTTTAGCTTTTATTCCAGATTTCAAAATCTGAGATTGGAAATCAAGATTATTCCCTCTCAGATTTCCTCTCCTCCTCCACTTCACGTGGCTTGTTTTCCATAAGTCTTGCTGCTAAGTTTTTCCTCCCTGAAATGAGAGTTGGAATTCCTCTCAGATTTTTGAGAGAAGAAAATATGAAACATTTCATATTCCTCCAAAGAATTACTTCATCTTTGTAGAAGAATTTGGAAAAATGGAAAGTCTTCTCAGATTTTGGTTACAAAAATCTGAAATTCCTTTTTCTGGATTTTGGTGAGCCTGAAATCTTCCTACCGGGATTGCTTTCCAGAAGTTCAGAGAATTTACATCTTCCTTGTTGCTGCTTCACCTGCAACCCGTGATTTAGAAGATCCAGAACATGTACTTGCCCCTCTTCCCGGGTTTTCCTTAGTGCGAGGAGGTTCGTGGCTGCTGTCCACTTCGTTCCCAACTTTAAAACAACCTTGCCGGAGTGCGTATCTCTCTTGTCTTTGGGTAACTTCGACACCCGACTCTCTATATTCATAGTTACATCCTTGAATGTACGTGAATTTATTATCTTCATGAAGATCATATTAATGCTTCTCTGCTAAAGCCTAGTAATTAGAAGAGTTGTGTGAGGGATATTTCATAGACTAATCTTATTGTTAGTATTGGAATCAATTATTGGAACGATCCATGCATGCAATGTTGGATTAAACTGGCTATCTTTTGAACTTAACTTCTATGCATGTGAGATAACCTAAGCTAGGTACCACTTTAATATTTAACTTATCGTTCAATTCCGCATAAGATCTTGCTTATTATTGCCTCTAAATCTAAACATGCAAACTTCTTTAAGCAAATCACTTTCGCATGGATTGTTTCACATCACAGCTACCTTAGTTTCTCTGTATTTGGGTTGTGGTAATCGCTTCAAGGCTTCCAGGTGCTCTATATTTGGGTTCTGTGAGGCCGCTTTTAATGAGCGTTGGCCATGCGGTAATCGCTTCAGCTCTTACAAGTGCTCGATATTTGGGTTTTGTGCAGGATACAAATTGGAGAAGTTATTTGTTTTACTAGTTCAGCAAACTGTAAATCAATATTGTAAACGATTGCAATTTCTGTCAACCAATCAAAAACAAATTCAAATTGTAAACCAAAATTTCTGTAAATGATTGCAAACTGTAAACCAAAATTTCTGTAAACGAATGCAAATTGTTTTACTAGCTTCAGAAGAAAAACATTTATTTAATTTCAGAAGCTACAACATAGTTCAGAAGATGTTCCATATAACACAGTTACACACAACAAATACAACAGAAAAATACAATACATTTACAACAACAAATATAACATCAAAATACATCCTAATGATGATGTCGAGGGCTACAAGAGCAATAAACACTTTTAACTTAAAGATGACCAAGTCAAGCTACTTCAAAATCTTGTCGTTTGCGGCTTTCAAATCATAATGTGTGTCATGATAAAGCTCTTCTAATTCATCTATCCATTTAAAGAAATTGCAATTATCATCAATTCGACTATGAAAGCATCTATAAAATTGTCTACCTCGATTAGGTCCTCGATAACATGTGTACACCACACACTTCAATTGACAGTAATAATAAATTTGTGATTGCTATTGTGTTCTTTCCCTAACAGAAGAATTTGTTGAACTCATTGGAGAAGTTTTGTAGAGCCTGTCAAAGTAAAAAAATTTGTCAAAACTCACGGAGGTTCCATTAGCAAAAAAAATTTAGAAAACTTCGGCAGCAATGAGTTCATTTGCAAAAAAAATGTAGAAAACTTCGGCACATGCAGAGCAATCCGAAGAATTTACCTTCGGCGGTGGTTTAGGTCACAAAACTCAAGAAACTCACGGAGGGGAAGCAAATGCGGAGCAATCCGACCAGACGAGGGAAACGCCTTCTTCTCGCGAGGAAACCCTGGAGCTGTTCAACCTAGGGACTAGAACAGAATAGATGGAGTGCGGCAGGGGAAGGGAAGACTTGCGGGATGAGGGATTTCGGTGAAACCAGTTACAGGTCACGAGAATGGGATAACGTCGTGAGCAGTGATATGGACGGAGTGGTATATCTGATGATAGAATTGTGTTGAGGTGGTAAAAATGAAATATTAATGTTTAGGATGTTAAATATGTAAAATAGATGTTATAAAGTCGTGCAGATGTAAAAACCCCTATTTTCTTTTTCTGCTACTAAAAACCACAACTTAAACAGTTGATAAAATATTACAATTGAAAAAGTGCATCTGCAACATCTTAACAAGCAAAGAAAAACTGTGAAAGTACAGAAGAAATCAATATTACACTGCCTCAAAAAATGCAACAGTTACAACGTCTTTCTGCAGTAACCAAACAAGCAATTTAGCTTCTCATTCTTCTCTTCCTTTTATTCATTTCATTTTATTTCTTGCTGCTCATTACTGAAAATTTATAAAAGAGGAATTAACAATTGTACATTTTGGGACACTCGACAAACAATAGGAGAAAAATGAAATTACAAAATAACATTACAATTTTTCAAAACTGGAGGTCCAGTGTGCTTCTTCAGCAGCCAGCCTGCAGTAGCCAAATTTCAAGCGGTTTATACAGCACAAGCATAGGCCACGACCATCTTTATCTCTACTTGAAATTCCATGAAGCATCATGGACAAGCACACGGGCCCCAGGCTGTTCCTTGGGAGAAATTATTAGGTTCGGATGCCTGATATAGAGAATCATCAGGATTTCTCTCTGTCTATAATAAAAGCGCAGTCAAAACACAGTTACTATAACAACTGCACTTTGACTATGCTTTTACTGTAGACAGAGAGAAATCCGGATGATTCTCTCTATCCAATATCTGCATCTAATAATTTGCCGTTCCTTGGAGATGAGCAAAGATCTCTAAGGTCTAAAAAATCTCTCAATCCAAAATAAATGGTGGAACCTATCTTCACTACTCATCAACTTCGGTGGAAGTCCCATTTGGCTCAGGGAATACCTCCCTTGAAGCTCTGGTACGGGAGAACGAGTGATCTTCCAAGCTCCCATGAGATCTTGCACCACCCGCCTGCAATATGTTTTGATCTCTCCCCAGCTGTCCTGAGACAGACAATATTTCAGACGAGCTGTGTAACCAACCACCAAGGAAAGCTCCTATCCATGAGCTGTGTGATGAACTGCTCCTCAGCGGACCGGAGCCCGAAAAACTTTCATCTCTCACCACTCTCAAAGGATTATGTAATGCCTTCAAGAGGTGTCTTGCAAGAGGGCGCTTGTGAGGTTTTGGATTGAGGCAGCAACGCGCCATGACTGCCATTGCCCATACCTCTTCTAGAAGATCATCATCGACCATGAGTGTCGGGTCGATGATCTTCGATATCAGGTCCTTCTCATTGATGTTGATGTAAGGTAGAGTTCTATCCAACCACTCGGTATCCATCAGGTCATTAGAAGAGCTGATGCCAAACTTGCCTGTGATCAGCTCAAGCATCACCTTTCCTAAGCCGTATATGTCAAAGGCACATGTTGCACTGGAGCCTGTGCATTAATTTGGAAGGAATAAAGAGAGAATTCAACTAAACTTGCAAAAAAGAAGAGTGAAGATAGAAAGAATGGCACGCACCAGAAGTTCCCTGCTCTGGTGTCCTGAAATTCACAAACAAGAAAGATGAATTGTTAGATTATTGAAATGAAACTTAGCACTGATGGTAAGGCTGCAAGTTTAAGTTTTAGGTTTCGTTTGGGACGGTTTTCTTACTGCTTCTTAAAACAGTTTTTTATTACAAAAAATAATTTTTTTCTACTAGAAAATTACTTTAAGAAGCAATAAGAAAGCAGTCTCAAACGAAGCCTTAATCTCATCCTTCCATGTCAATAGTTAGGTTTATAAGAAGTCATTAGCATCTGTTAAAAACGTGACTCAATAAAATGCGTACTCTAATGATATTCCAAATACGTAATGCTGTGTGGGAATTCGTCAAAGAATTGGAAGTTAAGGAGACCAGCGCCTTCAAAATGGGTTTTGGAATCCCATTCCCTTGGGATACAAGCGGTTTCCTTGGGGCACATGTAGGTTTTAAATTCCTCAGCAAGTGTGCAGGGCAGATGATCATCAACTGCCAATCATTGGAGACTTCAATGGCATAGCCTCTCAACCTTCAGGATTTCATGTGAGATTGGAGTTCAATCTTATTCATCATCTATATATTCTCTAAGGATAGGGTTCCATTGAACGATTAGAGACTTTATTGGTGCAGGTAGAAAGATGAATACTTATATATGAGGAAATCCCATGAAGTGAGTCTGGGGATCCTTCTTTTTGTGTCAGAGTGTATTTAGGATTTGGAAAAGGGCCGATGATTCATCTTATTTTGCACATGATTGTGGCTAATGCATTTTCTGGTGGATCGGATTCCCTCTCTTCTCTTGTAGATGCAGATTACACTGAAGTCAAATCATGTAAATTTTGATACCTTATGTGTTGTGTTTTCTTTTTTCTTTTGTGTTATTTTGCGGCACATCATTCTAAATCCTAGTGATGCGTCTACTTTTAAGTTATTTGGTGCCCTTATTATAATAAACTAGCATTAGAAAAGAATTCTTAGATTGATGTCATGAAGTTTGAGATCAAAATTTTTTTATGGAGAACAAAGGATTTTTTGGCACGTTTTAGATATCTTGAGATATTATTAGTAGAATTCAAATTGGATGGTTGAAGTGGAGGAATGCATTGGGTTTATCGTGTGATAGAAAAGTACCCCTCAAACTTAAGGGAAAATTCTACAAAATCGTAGTGAGACCTGCAATGCTTTATGGTACAGAATGTTGACCATTAAAAGAGAAGCATAATATTGCAGAGATGAGGATGCTCAGGTGGATGAGTAGCTTTATTCTTAGAGATAGGAAATGAAATGAGCATATACGTCAAAACATTGGAATAGCTCCAATGGAAGATAAGATTAGTGAGAGTCTCCTTAGATGGTTTGGTCACATAAAATGGCGGGCTTCTAATGACCCGATTAGGAGAGTAGATGTATTAGATTTTACTTATGTTAAGAAAAGTAGAGGTAGACCTTAAAAGACTTGGTTAGAAAATATTAGAAATAACTTTTCTTTATTAAATTCAAATGAGAATTTGACTCTTAACATGACACAATGGAGAAAATGTATTCATGTAGCTGACCCCACATAGTAGGATTAAGGCTTGATGTTGTTGTTCTTGTAAAAGGGTTTTTTGGCAATCCAATTATGCTTGCAGAATTCTTTATAGAAAGAACCAAAGAGCGGCTATTATTCATGCTGAAGCATCAAAATCTTAAGGATAAGTAAAAGAGTTGCTTCCTAGTCGTATGAAAATTCCAAAAATATTTAGGAATGAGATGTTGGGAAGTCTTTAAAAGATGATTAAACAAACCATGTTTGCATTACACAATTTGTCCTAGTTTCAGATCATAAAATTGTGGTACTTTGGGAGAGAAAATGGCTACCTTGAAGGAACAAAAAATTTGTGGCATGTGCATTTATAGTATTGATATATTCATCTTTGCATACAACAAATGTGCTATGGAGGTCTCTTATAGGTATTCAGATGTGTGTTGCTAAGCCTTTTGAGGGTTTTAGATCTTAGAGCAGTTGGCTTGGAAAGGAGTAAATTGGTAGATCCATTTTTGCAACAAATTGAATTAAGGGAAAAAATTGTTAAAAGGGTGACTCAATTAAATATTTAAATGCATATCCCCATGATAATTTCTTATACATAATGTCATAGTTAAAGCGTAAATTGAGATTCCTCGGGATTCAAGTGAATTGCCTTGGACCACAAGCAGTGTTTTAACTCCCTTGGAAAGTGTGCAGGACAAATGGTCATTGGCTATATTTAGTAGGTTCTCATCATTTTAAAGCCGATTGTTGGAGGCTTAGTACAAGGTTTGGTATGAAATTTGAGTTATGTTTCATTCATCATCGACATACCTTATTGGGCTAAGATTTAAATGGGATTAAAGATTCATTGGAGCATGCATAATGAAGAATACTTTTTTTGTGAGGGAATCTCTTGCTATAAGATTCATGTAATTATTCTTCTTTGTGTGTGAATGACTTGAAAATTGGGAAAGAGTTGATTAATGCTCATATTTTTCCACTTGATTATGGCTTCTATGTTTTTATAATGGATGAGATCATCTCTTTATCTTCTTTTAACCTAGGATTTGTTGAAGACGAACTGCATAAATCTTGGAGTCTTCTATGTTGTGTTTTTTTTTTTTTTTCCTTTTCGGTTTGTAGGTTTGTGACACATCATACTCAATCCTGAAGTCATTTGAAGCCCTCATTACAACAGCATTAGATGAAGATATATATTTAACAATCAAAGGGAAATATCATTTAATTAAAAACAAGAATTAGAACTAAAACAATTCTATGAAATCAGGTTGGGTTGATCATCTAATTTATAACGACACCACTTGCCTTAACAGCTAATGACTTATCACTTCTTCCCCAAGAATCTAGTTTGAGAGTGCAAACTGAATTTAAACTTGTTTCGAATAGGTACTTATTTTGCTCGTCAGCAACAAGAAGCTCGGATAATTGTTTGCCTGCACAGCTTGTTCTCCTTCTCTCTCTCTCTCACTCTCTCTCTCTTGCTTCCTTACCCTTTATTTTGCATTCACATCAATAAAAATTGTTTGATGTTCACTTGGCCCATCAACCGTATCTACCTGATCCTCAACACGGTGTGGTTGAGCAATAAATGGTGAATCATTTTATGGGAAATGGGAATAATTCAGTAATTTTACAAAATTACATCATTTTAAAACGAATTCATATAAGATGCTCGAGTTTTAGTAAATTATGCCGTCCAAAGCGTTTGAGATAAAATCTTACTGAGATATTGTAACTAGAGAACTTACTGTGATCTCCTCAATATTCTGGTAATCACATTGGGATGATTGTCCCCATCCTGAGCACACACGTCACTTAAACTTCCAAGGCGCACTTCAAACTTGTCATCAAGAAGGATACTACTTGATTGAATATCTCTGTGAACGTTAAAAGAAGAAAAATCTTACAATGAGTTGAAAATAAAAAAGTAAAAAGAAAATGAAGCAAGCTGAAAGGCGTGTTGGTTTGCTTTTAAAGATAAACAAGTACGCGACTTAATGGTAGAAGTAACCTCTGTGTTTCAAAAGTTATGTATATTGCTGTTCATTGTTCTCCACAAGAAACAATCTAAAGTTAGATCAGTCTAAGAGTATGTTGTTCCATCATTAAGTGTTGAGGACATTTTTTGAGTAGGTGCAAACTCCAAGAAGGGAAATGAGAAGCGAAGAAAAACAGAATTTTATTTTCATTGCCATACTTACAGCAGTTTTGGATATTTAAATACATAAGTTTTGCCTATAGCTGAAACGGTTTGGCTAAGTGCTGAATCGGTTATGATCTAAACGAAAATATAACAAAAGTAAATACAAAATGAGTTAACTAATTATAAATAAAATGCATAGTCCTGCTGTTTACATCATTCGGCTATACAGAGTTGAATTGCCACTGCTGCTGGAATGTTGTCATGCTATTGCTGTTTTGAGTTGTGTTTGCTTTCTATTGTTGGCGATGAGGACATCAGAAGACCCATGATCTACGGCCACGATCTACTTTTGATTATTATTGTATTTGATATATTTTATTTTATGTTTTATGAGTCTTTTGTATTTCTTTCCATTTATGCCCTTGTTTAAGGGCCTCGTCATGTGTTTGCCGGAAGGGCAAATGTGTCTTTTTATTTTTCTTCATGTATTTGACTATTTAAGCCTTCTCCCTCCTCTTGGAGAGGGGATGATGGTTTGAATGAAAAATTTTGTTCTTGTGTTCTCCTTGTAAGTTCCTTCTTGAAGATCTCTTAGTGAGTTCTTTGTTTGAGATCTCTTTGTGAGTTCTCTAGGTAATTACAAGCATAGTTCTTCTTCTCCCCATAAACTACCACAAGCAAAGTCCAATAGTTGGAAGAAGCCGAAGCCTACACTAGTGCCACCACCCTTGCAGCTCCATCCCGTCGGCCACCCTAGCTCCACCGGCCGACCACCTTGCCGACGGCCTCTCCCCTCTCCACCACTTCCCCCGCGCCTCCCTTCCATAGCCTTCCTTGGAATTTGAATTTCAAAATTCAAATTCTTTCCAAATTTGGAAATTCCATTTATGAAAATTTTTTGAATGAATTCAAATTATAAATTCAATTAATTTGGATTTATTTAAAATTTTCCTAGTCATCATTCATGTTTGGAAACCCCTCTCCCTCTCTCTCTCCATACCGCCGGCCCACTCATTGGGCTCCCCCCATTGATTGCCATCAATGCACCCCTTCTAAATTTTGAAATCTGAAATTGATTTCAATTAAACCTCCCTGCCATCCCAATTAAAACTGAAATCTATTTCAGTTTTTCTATTTCAATTAAAACCTCCGGCTTTCTCATTAATCCTTGTCATTAAAGACCCATAATCACTCCTTAAGTTCAGGTCAATTCAAATTTTGAATGGGGATTGATTTAATCCCGTCAATCTTAATTTGACAGTTATCAATTTGCTGTCCAAAGGATTCTCAAGGGCTGGCACATACGTTTCCTGCATTTCCACCTACTGTCCGGCTGATTGGACAAATCCAGGTTGCTGTCCTCTGTCCAGGAGCGCTCAAATCAGCCATGAAGCAGTCCTGGGAGACCTCCTAGCTGCTGTCTAGTTGCGTGGAGAACTATTGGCTGCTGTCACCAGTCCAGGAAAGCCAAAACCAGCAAGGAAGGGGTCCAAGAAGGCCTCCCAACTGCTGCCCAAGACTTTCCCAAGTCATCCAAGTGGTTGTCCCAAGTTTTCTACAAGACAAAATTGCTGTCCCTGCTGTCAAAACTGCTGTCTAGAGAGTTCGGCATCACTTCCTGCTGTCCCGGAATTCCCTGCAGCCACCAACTGCTGTCCACGCTTGTGGGAAAGGTTAATCTCGGCGAAGTGCGAGGAGGTTCGTAGTTGCTGCCCACTTCATTCCCAACTACCAAACAACTTTGCAAAAGCGCGTATCTCTCTTGTCTTTGGGTAAATTTGACACCCGGCTCTCTA
This sequence comes from Dendrobium catenatum, assembly GCF_001605985.2. Taxonomy (NCBI): domain Eukaryota; kingdom Viridiplantae; phylum Streptophyta; class Magnoliopsida; order Asparagales; family Orchidaceae; genus Dendrobium; species Dendrobium catenatum. The sequence continues at coordinate 5,978,167 of NW_021318832.1, read as the reverse complement.
TCTTCATAGTTGCAGCCTTGAATGTGAATTTATTATCTTCATGAAGATCATATTAACGCTTCTCCGCTAAAACCTAGTAATTGGATGAGTTGTGTGAGGGATCTTCTCATATCAACTAATCTTATTGTTAGTATTGGAATCTATTGTTGGAACTATCCATATATGCAATGTTGGATTAAGCTGGCTATCTTTTGAACTTAACTTCTATGCATGTGAATTAACCTAAGCTAAGTATCACTTAATATTTATCTTATCGTTCAATTCCGCATAAGATCTTACTTATTATTGCCTCTAAATCTAAGCATGCAAACTTCTTTAAGAAAATCACTTTCGCATGGATATGTTTCACATCAGTTGGCGAGTTCTGCAGGCTGCTAGGTTGGGTAGAATGTAGCGTCAGGAACTTTGTTTTTTTGACAATATACTTGGATGTGGTTATTGTTATCCTTGTCTTCTTCTTCAACAGTTCAGATCCAATGTTCCCAATTGTTCTAAATCGGAGTGGAGTCCAAGTGAATAATATGTTGCCTAGCACTCCTGTTGGCATGAAAAACAAGCTTCCCCTCAAGGTTAGTGAAGGTGATGAAGCACAAAGAGCAGAGAAATTTTCCCATGAAGCATCTTCAGGAGTTGCTAATGTCCATTGTAAAAGTACCGGACGGTGAGGATGATCGCGAAGAGGTATAATGCAAGAGGCTAGACTGAACTCCGGCATACTTAGAGGGTGATTGTTATAGCTGAAATCAGGTAGTACTGTTGGAGAGAGTGGCGTATTACCTTTAAATGATTTGAGAATGGAAATATGGAAGATGGAATGAATTTTACTGCCTGAAGGTAGTAGTGTAAGGCAGTAGGAAACTAAGTTGATAATAGATTGAACTTGAAAAGGTCCAAATATCATTTTTCAAATTTAGAATGTGTATGATTTACCATGGAGGATTGCCAAAAAGGTTGGAGCTTAACCATGACCCAATTGCCACAGGATAGACGGAAATTACCTTTATTCTGAGCCGGTAGCATATTTTAGTGAAGTTTCTTGAGTAATGTATCTTGATCAATCAAAATAGAATCAAGAGCAAAGTTTAAAGTGTGACAGACATAAGAAGGAATGATGGTGGCCATTAAAAAAAAAATGATGGTGGCCATCACCCATAAAGAGCATGAAAGGGAGTCATCTATGATGCACTGACACTTCTCCTTAAAGAGGTGTGCAGTGTTTGACATGTATCTGACATGACACGCGTCCGACACGCCTCTAACATGTGCCGAACACGCAAAAAATGTGTTCAATTAAAAAAATATTATATACAAATTAGACACGTGTGCCCGACACGCGTGCCTTAAATAATTTATGAATATTTTTTAAATATAATTTCATATATTTAAAAAAATTATTTAAAAAATAAATTTCTTATTTCCTATCCACAACACCAAATCAATCACCCGCACTCAAGATCACATTCATCGAATATTCTCTTTTTCATTTCTCTTTGGCAGGCCGCGACTTTGATTTCACAACAATGTCTGATGTTATCTCAACATCAAAGTCTGACATCATTATAATATCGACATTTCAAAACTATCTTAACATCAAAGTCTGACACTTTTTTGACGTTGATGCTCGACGCTAACAATTTCTACACCCACAATTTGATAGCTTATCTTTGTCCGACATTATCTTAACATCGACGACCAATGCCTTCTCAATATCGACGACAGACGCCCTATTGACATCGACACTCGATACTTACAGCATAACATTGTTGCTCGACTTTCGAAAGCATTGTTGTCTCCTCTCGATGTCTGATATACAACATCAACGTCCGACTCTCGACATACTAATATTAATCATTTTAAGCACAAATTCTACTTAAATGGCTTATTTTTTATAAATTATTTTTAATATTATACTTATTCAATTTTTATACACTATTTTTAAAATATAAAAATTATAATACCGTGTCCGTATCCTATATTTTCAATAATTGACATGTCTCGTGTCTCATATCCGTGTCATGTCGTATATGTGTCGTTATGTCCTTGTTTGTACATCATAGGGAGTCATCTATATAGCTAAATAGAAATTAGTATTGTAGCATAGTTTTGCCCAACAAATAAAAGTGGACCATATACAGAGAGTGGTCAAGGTACAGGCATGATGATAATATTTTAGACAACGATTGAGGATTTTCATCTGACCATCTGTATGCAGATGGTAAGCAGTACTGCAATGAAGCAGTACCATTTAAAGTAAAAAAGCCATCGCCATAAACTATTTAAAAAGATAATGTCACAATCTAATACTATAATGTTAGGAAAAACGTGTAAACGAATGAAAATGTAGATGAATAAATCTGCAACTCTGGAGGCAGAGTAATTTGAAGGTAGAAGCCTGAAGTGAGCATACTTTGAGAGATGATCAATGGCAACTAGAATGGTAGTGAATCCCTTTGAAAGTGAGAGGCCAATGATGAAATCCATGGATAAATCTTCCCAAATTTGAGAGGGAATTGGTAGAGGTGAAAGGAGGCCGGCAGGTGCCATGGTAGCGAATTTTATTTTTTAATAGGGTTGGTAGAGATGAAAGGAGACTGGCAAGTGTCATTGGTGGCAAATTTAATTTTTTGGCTGATGAGGCAATTGCTGACAAAATCAGCAACATCTTTATGTAATCCTGGCCAAAAGAAATTGACAGCCAGTCGTTTTATTGTTATAAGTGTCCCTCCATATCCTACAAGGGGAGTTAGGTGAAATTCGAAAAGTAAAATTTTTTAAGAATAGTTACTGATAAAAATACGACATTTGTAATAGAGAAGATTGCCCTTGATTTGATAATTTGAAGTGGGAAATTCTCCATTATATAATTTTGCCACGATTTGAAGTATTGTTAACCTCTGTATAAACAAAACAAGAGGAGAAAAAGCCATGAGTCCAACGTACATACCTAACACCCGTCGGATCCAAGAACTCCTCCGCAAAATCTGGCTCAAATTTCGCCGAAGCACTGTAAAACGGCGCCGTTTGCGTCATTTCCCGGAACTCCTGCGCAAATCCTGCGATCCTCTCCTCGATCGAGCCCCGTTCGCCTCTATAAAACGAAGCCGAACCTCCACTGCCTCTCCCGCTCTCGACTCCAAGCCACGACCTCATCCACCCAGTCTAGCGACATCCCGAAGCCGAGCTCCACCTCCCCCATTCGCGAGCCTCTCTGCCCTGTCTTCCTCCGACTCCTGTCCGACGCTAGAGCCGCTCCCGATCGAAGCCGACCACGACTTCTGATATCCCGACTCTTCCTCTTCCACCCGTAGCCGAAGCCCGCTCTCCCCGCACCAGTCGCCCAACCCGACGCCTCTATCCTTTGCTCCTTCGATCCCGAGCTCAGAGAGAGAGAGAGAGAGAGAGAGAGAGAGAGAGAGAGAGGAGAACATTCCCTTAGCCTTACCCGAGCTCTCCTCTGCCCTCTGCGACGCCTCCTTCCTATCGGATCAAGAGTTACGACATTTTGAATCGGAGGCCACAACGAGAGCTAGCTCGTGTAAAGGTAAACTTCTACCTTTCAGGTGCTTCTTCGGCTTGATCCCACAAACCCGTCGAACTCATGGTAAATAGAGAGCAAGCTCTCTGTTTTAACCTAAATCTTACACTAGTTTTGCTCTAATTCTATACTCATGCATAATTTCTTTTGTTATTATAATTAACTAATTGATAATAATTAATTAATTATATTTAATTAAAATTAGTTATAATTAAATATTTAATTATATTTAATTATTATTAATAATAATTAGTTTTAATTAAAATAAATTTTAATTAATGTTTAATGTTATTATGGTTAATTATTTTTATTAATAATTAACTATAATTACTTAAAGTTAATTAAAATAAATTATTTTGATTTAAATTAATTATTATTAATTATAATTAATTATGATTAATTATTAATTATAATTAATTATTTTTAAATTATA